>NW_015505775.1:8822-11446 GCF_001515645.1 Sinocyclocheilus grahami | reverse complement strand
TGTGTATGAATCTGGAACAGTAGATTTATGTACAGATTTGTGCATTTGTACTCTATTTAGAACTGTATAAATAAGATATATCCATATGTATTTACAAAATACTTGAGAAAAAGGCAATAATTAAAGATGTAGAATGAATTACGGAAATGAATTACAGAACACAGGTGTGCATTAATGTGTTAGCTTTTTAAGCTGGACATGGCATTGGGGAAAAAAATGTTTTTATGCCTAGATGTTCTAGTGCGCAGAGATCTGTAGCGTCTGCCTGAAGGGAGAAGTGCAAACAGGTTGTGTCCGGGGTGAGAGGGGTCTTTGATGATGTTACCTGCCCGTTTTTTCACTCTGGAGTTGTACAAGTCCTGAAGACTGGGCAGGTGCACACCAGTGATCCTTTCTGCTGTCCTAACAGTCCGTTGCATTCTTCTTAAATCTGATTTGCTGGCTGACCCAAACCAACAGTTATAGAAGAGCACAGAACCGACTCAATAATAGATGAGTAAAACTGTGTCATCTGTGCCTGTGGCAGGTTGAACTTTTTCAGCTGACGAAGGAAGCACAACCTCTGCTGGGCCTTTTTCACAATGGAGTCAATGTGAATGTCCCACTTCAGGTCCTGAGAGATGGTTGTTAGATAAAAAAATATATATAAAATAGAACAAGTAAGTAAGGAATAATAATATATAAATTGACAATTGTATGTGCAGGTATATTACAATAGACAGTTTTGTATGTACAGGTATATTATGTGCAAATTTGAGGTATATACTGAGTATGAGTGTTAGATAAATAAGTGTATGAGTGTATAAATAGTGTGTTCCACAGTTATTGTTAAGTGTTCATAAGATGGATTGCCTGAGGGAAGAAACTGTTCCTGTGTCTGGTCGTTCTGGTGCTCAGTGCTCTGTAGCGTCGACCAGATGGCAACAGTTCAAAGAGGGAGTGTGCTGGATGTGAGGGGTCTATAGTGATTTTCCCAGCCCTTTTGCTCACTCTGGATGAGTATAGTTCTTGGAGAGAAGGAAAGGTTGTACCAATGATTCACTCAGCAGTCCGGACTACCCTCTGTAGTCTTCTGAGGTCGGATTTGGTAGCTGAGCTGAACCAGACAGTTACAAAGGGTCTGAATACTTAGGACCATGTGATATTTCAGTTTTTCTTTTTTAATAAATCTGCAAAAATGTCAACAATTCTGTGTTTTTCTGTCAATATGGGGTGCTGTGTGTACATTAATGAGGAAAAAAAATGTACTTAAAATGATTTTAGCAAATGGCTGCAATGTAACAAAGAGTGAAAAATTTAAGGGGGTCTGAATACTTTCCGTGCCCACTGTATAGAAGTGCAGAGGATGATAGCAGAGTAGAACTGTTTCAGCAGCTCCTGCGGCAGGTTGAACTTCCTCAGCTGGCGAAGGAAGTACAACCTCTGCTGGGCCTTTTTCAATGTGAGTTTCCCACTTTAGGTCCTGAGAGACAGTGGTGCCCAGGAACCTGAATGACTCCACTGCAGTCAGTGTACTGTCCATAATGGTGAGTGGAAGGAGAGCAGGGGGGTTCCTCCTGAAGTCCACTATCATCTCCACAGTTTTGAGCGTGTTGCGCTCCAGGTTGTTAAGACTGCACCAGACAGCCAGCTCTTTAACCTCCTGTCTGTAAGCAGACTCCTCACCATCCTGTATGAGGCCGATGAGTATGGTGTCGTCTGCAAACTTCAGGAGCTTGACAGAGGGGTCTTTAGAGGTGCAGTCGTTGGTGTACAGGGAGAAGAGCAGTGGAGAGAGAACACAACCCTGAGGAGCTCCAGTGCTGATCGTACGGGTGCTGGATGTGTATTTTCCCAGCCTCACTAGCTGCTGCCTGTCTGTCAGGAAGCTGTTGATCCACTGACAGACGGAGGTGGGCACGGAGAGCTGAGTTAGTTTGGGCAGGAGGAGGTTTGGGATGATGGTGTTAAAAGCCGAGCTGAAGTTCACGAACAGGATCCTCACGTAAGTCCCTGGTCTGTCTAGATGTTGCAGAACATAATGCAGTCCCATGTTGACTGCATTGTCCACAGACCTGTTTGCTTTTTCTGTAGGCAAATTGAAGAGGATCCAGCAAGGGTCCGGTAATGTCCTTCAAGTGGGCCAGCACCAGTTTTTCAAAAGACTTCATGACCACAGACGTTAGAGCCACAAGTCTGTAGTCATTAAGTCCAGTAATTTTGGGTTTCTTTGGGACGGGGATGATGGTGGAGCGTTTGAAGCATGAAGGGACTTCGCACAGCTCCAGTGATCTGTTGAAGATCTGTGTGAAGATGGGGGCTAGCTGGTCAGCACAGGATTTCAGACAGACTGGTGTAACACAATCTGGGCCTGGTGCTTTTCTCCTTTTCTGCTTCTGGAAGACCTGGCACACCTCGTCTTCACTGATCTGAATTGCAGGTGTGGGGGAGAGGGGGGTTGCTAGAGGTGTGAATGGTTGTGTGGAGAGGTGTTCAGGGTGGGTGTGGGGTATTTTTTCAAACCTGCAATAGAACTCATTCAGATCGTCTGCCAGTTGTTGATTCACCACAGTGCTGGGGTATGGTGACTTGTAATTGGTGATTTCTTTTAGACTTTTCCACACTGATGCCAAGTCACTGGAAGA
>NW_015505775.1:0-8768 GCF_001515645.1 Sinocyclocheilus grahami | reverse complement strand
TTTGGGGTACAAGGTACAGGGATGATGGTGGAACATTTGAAGCAGGAGGGAACTTCACACAGCTCCAGGGATCTGTTGAAGATCAATGTGAAGATGGATGATAGCTGGACAGCACAGGCTTTGAGGCAGGCTGGAGAGACACCGTCTGGGCCTTTGGCTTTCCTTATCTTCTGCTTCCTGAAGACTTTCATACATCCTTTTCACAGATCTTGAGTACAGGCTGAGAAACAGTAGGGGGAGGGAGGGGGAGGGTATTGATGGCTGCGTTGTGAGACGGTCAGAGTTTGTGTGGGGTGTCAGACCAGTCTTTTCAAACCTGCAGTAAAACGCGTTCAGGTCTTCAGCCAGTTGTTGATTGGCCTCAGTGCTGGGGGATGGGGTCTTGTAGCTGGTGATGGCTTTCAGGCCTTTTCACACTGATGTAGAGTCATTACTTGAAAGCAGTTTTTTTTAGCTTTTCAGAGTAGTTTAACTTTGCCACTCTTATCTCCCTTTTCAGTGTGTATTTGGCCTGTTTGTACAAGTCTTTGTCCCCACTCCTGTAGGCGTCCTCTTTGGCCTGGTGAAGCTGTTTGAGTTTTGCACTGAACCAAGGTTTGTCGTAGTTAAATGTTAAATAAGTCCTGGTGGGAACACACATGTCCTTACAGAAACTGATGTAGGATGTCACGGTGTCAGTGAGCTCATCCAGATGCACAAGCACATGAAATCTCATATGGGAAAAAGTAATAACTCACCTGAAGAAGCAGAGCATTTGGGATGATCATCCTCATACTTTGCCATATTTCCCTGAACAGTATCTGTGAGACAGATCATGCAGATGACACAAAATTATCTTATGAGATACTTTGTGAATGATAAGCATATGTGTTGTAGGGAATATCTATTGTCTCACCTAAGAATATTGCGTATGGCTGGCCTGAGTTGAAATAACTCTTATCAGGGCTTTCGGTCATCTCATCCAGACAGTCACCTGAACAATGTGAATTTGAATGATCAAATTAGCTTAGCCAGATTCAATTTAAGCAAAAAAAGTTTTTAAATACTCACCAGACATTCTGACACACTGAACTTTCTGAATGAGTGGACTCTTGACTAATTTTCAACAAAATAAATTAGACATTCAAAAACTGCAAAGAAAATTAGAAAGCTGATTTTGCTAAGTTCCTTAGAAAAGTTAAAACACAAGCTTACCATGGTATATGGGAGGTTTGGCCAGTTGAACATTCTTTTTCTTCAGACCAACTCACTTCATTGCATTCATTGACTTCTTCAAATGCACATAATCTGTTTATCACATGAAAATAAAGTATGATCACCTAATTTTTTATAATAATAATAATAATAATAATTCATTACATTTATATAGCGCTTTTTCTAGGCACTCAAAGTGCTTTACATTGTGAGGGGGTATCTCCTCATCCACAATCAGTGTGCAGCATCCACCTGGATGATGCGACGGCAGCCATAGTGCGCCAGAACGCCCACCACACACCAGCTTATTGGTGGAGAGGAGACAGAGTGATGAAGCCAATCAGTAGATATGGGCATGGTTAGGAGGCCATGATGGTCAGAGGCCAATGGGCGAATTTGGCCAGGATGCCGGGGTTACACCCCTATTTTTGGCATTACAAACCCTTCAATGTATACACACCTGGTTTGCACCTCAGGAAGTTCTTTAGAAGTCATGTGATGTTGTTGAAGATCATGAAATTCAGAGAGGAAGAGATAGAAATTAGTAGCTTTATGTACATCAATACATTAAAGCAGGGGTTTTCAAACTCGGGGCAGGGGACCCACAATGGACCTTCAGAGGGTTCTAAGGGTCCCCAAAAAATTCTGACAAAACAGACAAAGCAGAATTATTAATATATTCAAACAGTGTTATGGTCATTTTTCAGTTCTTGATACATACATTTTTTTTCTGAAATGTTTATATTCATTTTGTATCTTTAGTAGGGGATTTATAAGACAGTATGTAAAGCTGATATAAAACTAATACATTTGAACTAAAATGTTTATCTTTAGGTTTACATGTCCAACATTAAGTATGAAATGTTTATTTACAGAAACTATATATACAGTATATATATAAATATAACAGGAAAGGGGTCCTTAGATAAAGGTTAATCATATATGGGGGTTCTTGGCATTATAAAGTGTAAAAATCCCTGCATTAATACATGGTACATGGTAATACATTGTATGTACATTAATACATGGATTTATCGTTTGTATATATGTGTGTATATATTTAAATCACATGAGGAAGAAGAGCTTTTGGGATCATCCTCATCTTTTCTCACACTTCCCTGAAGAGTATCTGTAAGACAGATCATGCAGAAAATACAACTTTAGTTAAAAAGTTACAACACTCGCCAGACATTCCAGACTGAACTTTCTAAATGGGTGGATTATTGACTAATGTTCAACAGAAGAAATAATAAAATATTTCAAACCTGGAGTGAAAAATATAAAACTGCTTTAGAGAGTTCGGAGTTCTTCATAAATGTTAAAACAGGCTAACCATGGTATATAGGAGGTCTGGGCAGTGGAACATATCTTGTCTTTGGACCAGATTGCTTCACTCCATTCCCCGACTTCTTCAAATTCATATAATCTGTTTATTACATAAAAATAAAGAATGATCACAGAGTTATGTCTATTTTTTTCTGCATACTGTTGAAGATTTTTATTAATCAAAGTATGAATTAATCAAGCATAATCAAGACGAATCTAGCCACTTTTCTTCCATTATAAACATATATGCCTGTGTGTAAAAACAGCCTACGAGGCAGAAAATCCAGCCCCTTAGATGAGAAACATCTGGAAAAATAAAAGTGGGCTTTCTTTCTTTAACATAACAAGACTTGGGGGGGCCCCTTCTCTAGGGAGATATCGAATTTATATGCATAGAGAAAACTGTATGGAAATATACCCCATGCCTTAAAGTCAAAACTGTATATAAAGAGAAGCAGAAAAACATTCTGGAGATGTTTTCTGCAGAGAACTTCTCGGCTTTGTTCTTCTTGAAATAAAGTCTAACTTCTGGAAAGAAAACCCCAAGACTGAGTGTGATTTCTCAGAGCAGCAGCAGATGACGCGACAAATTGGCGACCACGAAGGGACTGGAAAAGAGCAGCAGAGTGGACGACCACTTTGGGCTGGGTTTTGGAGAGCAACACACAACAACAGTGGCCACCGAACGGTAAGCAATTTTGCTTATATAATTAGTGTGTGTTGTTTGCCGGTCTGCCCTTGGTTGTAAGGACATTTAAAATCTGCTCTTCCAGAATTAGAAAAAAGGGGGTTTTATTCCAGAAGAAATAACTGCATGCACAGATTTGGTTTACTGTTAGGAAGGCCTTGAAAGGTGACTTAAATTGAAACTGGATGATGTAGGTAGAAATACATTACATGTAATGGTCTGTGTTTATTGTAGTCGGGACCTAAAAGGATAGCAACAATGAAGCAGATTTAGTAAAGGAAAGTGTGCAAAGTCCTTTGGATACCACTCTGTAGGAGAGGAAAAGTACAGACGGCTGAACGGAAAGGCAAAAATCCCTGCTGGGCGCTGATTTTTTACTGAGTTGAGGGAGATTAATCAGTGAAAGAGCGAGAGCACTGCAGGTCACTCAAGGAAGAGTGTAGTGTTTTGTTGTATGAGACTGAAACTGTGTCTGTGTCCATATGCATGTCTGTATGAGTGATGGTGAATGTATGAGAAAATAAATAAATTCCGTATTGGGTGGGTACAAGCTGCGCACCCCTCTTGGCAGAGTGTGGACACAGCTCTTGCCACACCCGAGAGGGATGAATGAATGATTAGCCCTGTATAAATAAAGGAAAAAAATATGAATGAATGATTAGCCCTGTATAAATAAAGGGAAAAAGAATGAAAGAATGAGCCCTGTCTGAATAAAGGGACGAGAAGTGTGAATGTGTTTAGGAAAATAATATCAATCAAAATTGAATCAAGATATTTTATAGGCTTTTGCTTTTTGATGTCTATGTGAAAGAGAAGGAGAAAATTTTCAGAGATCAGTGCAGTAGAAGTGAGATCAAGGTACTAAGTTAAATAAGTATATTAAAATATAATTATAAGTGTGGACAAAATAATAAAGAGAAGTAAAGTTAAATAAGAAATTATTATTAGAAATGCATACATACTGAGTGATTGTAAAACAGAGTTGAGACTATCAATTCATGCAAAAAAAAGAGTAAATGCATCACACACAATAAAAAACAAAATTCAAAGATGCATGTCACAGAATAAAGACTAAAATTAGGAGAAATTGGTTAAAATAGTTAAATTAAAATTGAATTGTAATATTATAGGAAAAGGTATGGCAGCCACTCCGGTGGAAATATTAGGATTAAAATATCCACTGTGTAAAGAGTTAATAAACAAGATATCAAACAAATGGCAGAAGAGAACAAAATCTGGAGACAAAGTGGCCACAGGAGGGGACATTTGAGGTAACATTGTATGAGGAAATCAAAACTCTGATAAAAAAACATAAAACTAAGAGTATCAGTAAGAAACGAGAAAAAAGAGAAGCAAAAAGGGAAAAAGAGAAAGAAGTGATAGCCATGTTTAAAAAGGAAGGGGAGGACATATTAAAAAATATAAAACAGGCCAGAAAAATACTGAAAGAGGCAGACAAAAATATGAAGAAAAAGGAAATATTCTTTTCTGAGCCGCCCCCCTATTTGCCCACAGAGGGAGAGTTCCCAATCCTCAAAGGAACAGTAGAAGTAACTGAAGAAATGCAAATGAAAGGGCCAGTAGAGTTGGAAGAAAAAAAAGAACCAGCTGTAAAAACAGAGGCAACAGAGAAAAGAAAGTGAAGAATATTTACAGATGGATTGTTATAGACAGGCACACATAGCGTTAGAAAAGATGAAAACAAACCAAGATAGAACAAAATTTGAGGAAGTGTTAGAAGAAATAGAAGAGAAAATTAAAGAATCAGGAAAAAAGATACAAGAGGTAAATAGATTGGAAAGAGGGAGAAGTAAGTTGTTTGACAGTACTGAGGATGTGAATGGAGGGGAGGAGTTATTTGATAGCGGAAAATGGGAACAGGGCAGAGAAAAAGGGACACTCAGATCACTGGCTGCACAACTCCCAATTTTAATCAAGGGTGCGCAGGGACAGTATGTCCCCTGGGCCTCACAGGACCTCGAGGGGCTGGTCACTCGCCTCCCAAATCATTTGAGGGGGCTGGCAAATGGATAAGGGTATTTGAGGAAGAAACTATGGGCAAACGTTTGGCTGTGGGGGACATTAAAGCGTTACTGGCTAAAATAGTAGGAGGGGTAAAGATGGATGAAATTCTTCAAACAACTACTCTGGACAGAGCAGTGAACTCTCATAATATGGATGGAATTGTTTTTGATGCATTCCATCCAGCAGTGTGGCAGGCACTGCGTGCGGAATACCCAATCAGACTGGACCCTAAATCATTAAAAGGACAAGCGCTGGGGGACACAGAAAATCCAACCACATATGTCCAGAGACAGCTGAAAAGGTGGAAACAAGAGACTAAAGGGAATCCAGAAGAAGACCCATTAATGGCAACATTGTTTAGACATGCTGTGATTGATGCTATGCCGCCAGCCGTAAAAAGCAGGCTGGAGGATGTGGTCGGTTTAAACTCTAAAACGCACAAAGAGTTTTGTGACCACGTGTCTCATGCCGTAGAACAATACAGAAAAATTTGCAAAAGCTCAAGAGTCAAGAGAAAGAGCTACGGCGAAAACTAACTCATTTATAGCTTGAAGAACTGACAAACAAAAATAAGAAAAAGAGTCAAGCTTCAATAAAGAAAGAAGAAGCAGAACAAATGACAATGATGTCTCCAGTAAATACTCCACAACCTACTATTCTGTCAAGTACACCTAAAGCAGTCCCTCCAAACGCACACCAGATCCCAGTACCTATAATTAATGTTTATACTCAACAGCCAAGACCAATGGGATGGAGAAAAAAAACAATACAGAGAGGCCAGCGAGGAAGAGGCAAACCTTTTACTGGTCCTCCAGGTGTATGCTGGGCATGTGGACAGCCCGGACATAATAAAAATGACTGTCCCACCTATCCATGGCAACAGTACCCTCAGGGTGGAAGGGGGGAGAGCTGGCAACAGCCTAACCGAGGTACTTCACAGGGCCCAGTTAACCCTTGGGGAGGTCCAAATCCAGGCTATTAGGGGTGCCCAGAGAATCCTACAGGGGAGAGTCAGCTTCCAATTTTAACAACTAAAGCTGATCAAGAGCCTATTATGCAAATTAAGATGGAAGGAAAAACCACACCCATGATGCTAGACACAGGTGCTGTCTATACCTGTTTAAATTTGAAATATGCCTAACATCTCCCCTTGTCTGGAAAATTTGCAAAGACAATAGGTTTCTCGGGAAAAATGCAATTAATTCCAATGACAGCTCCAGTGTGTCTACAAACGAGAAATCAAAGTATAACAATGCCAGACTCCTATCAATTTGTTAGGAAGAGATGCATTATGTAAATTAGGGCTACAAATTTGGTGTTCTCCAGAAGGAATATATATCGATGCAATAGGAACAGAAACACAAATGGTGGTTGCAGAGCCAAAAGCTAATGTCTATTGGATAGGACAGATAGAACAAGATGTGAGACAGACAGTCAGTAAGTCAGTAACATTTATTGAAGCACAAATTCCTGAAGCACAGATACCAAAATCAGAATTTCATTGCACAATGATATATGATCCAGAGAGAGATGGAAAAATAGAACAAAAATGGCAGGAAGAAACAAAGGGGCAACAAATTGAGATGGTCTCCCAGTACATAATAATAGGTAAACAGGGAGCAGCTTTAAATATACCAGAAGGTGAATTTGTTAAAAAATGGTTCAGTGTAACTAATTCGGTTCCACATATTGCAGTATATGTAGAAAAAAATTGGGAAGCAAAAGATTTAGGATAAATGATGAAAAAGGCAGAACAAAGCAAGTGGGAACCAACAGAACATCCATTGATTTTTCATTCAGCTGACAAAAATTATATCAAAATTTTGTGTGCTACCAGTTTGCTGGGAATTCCTCAGGAAGTAGTTATCGGTCAAAAGAAAATGACACAGATGACTACAACATCCAAAATAATAAACAAAAATGAGACTGAGTTATTTAAGGAAATGCAGCGTCAGGTACCAACTGAACTATGGTCTCAACATGACACAGATATAGCATTAATAAAATCAGCAAATCCAGTAAGAGTACAACTTAAGCCAGATGCACGTCTGCCCAGAAAAGCACAATACCCTTTGCGTCCAGATGCTGAAGCAGGAATAAAAAACACTATTGAAGGTTTAGTGAAGTGTAGCGTCTGGACCACTCAAACACACAATATATATTTTGTTAGCTAGATTTAACAAATACTCTGTAACACCCCAGGAAGCCGAACAGGCCCCTGGTTCCATGGCAACCCTGACACCCGATACATTTACGACCACCTGGAATTTGGGTGAAGAAAATTGCTTCCTTGCCCATAAGGAAAATCCACAAGGGAAGGACTTTTCTTTGCTAATTAATTAATAGGAAAACCTTTCTACTAAGAATCTGACGTTTTCCTCAGGTGTAGATCTGCTGAATATCAAATGGTTCCATAAATTTCATTCCTTATGTCTCTTCTCTGTGCTGAGTTAAGCTTGAACCCTTTCCTATACCAACTATATGCGTGTGCGTGTGTGTGTGTGTGTATGTGTATGTTAGACCAGTTTATGTGTTTATGTAGGATGTTAGACCAGTTTATGTGTTTATGTAGTATGTTAGACTAGTTTAAGTGTTTATGTAGTTAATAAAACCTTACTTGTATCACACTTGACGTGTTCATTGTTTGCTCATGACCGGAGTCACTAATCATGCAGATTTACGCTACAAGCTTTGTAGAATTGTACAGTAAGAAAGTTATTTCCCTTAACCAGGAAATTAATGTTCTTAGAATTGACAAGACAGTTGACCCTGAGAGGTCAGCTAAATATCTACAGCGGATCTAAAATATTCATAATTAATTATAACTAGTTATGATAAATTAGTCATATTTCCCATGAGCTGATTCGTTACATGATTGGTGGAGAATGCGGGGATGATAAAACGAAAGTTATGAGTTTAAACACTGTCAAATTAAAAGTGTGTGCGTGATAGTCCAGGTTAAAATAGGGCGTGACTTGAGATGCGTTGTTGTGTCCCTATTTGCTGCCTTGTTTAGATGCAGATAAAGTGGGGATTTGAATTGGTACCGCTATTATGATTGGAAGAGTCTTTATGTATTTCATGCTTAATGGTATCAGTGTAAGGTTAAACTGATTTTAGCAAAGGAACCCTAATTTCAGTATTAAAGCATAAATCTGTTCTGACAAAGCACAAGTCTGAATCTCAGCTCAGCGGCATTTCCAAACTGGACCATAATGTAATATGCTTTAGTGAAGAAATCACAAAATTGCAGTATTGTTTAAATTGTTTCTCTGAAGAAGAAATCTCAGTACAGTTATATCAAGGTAGATGTGAGCATTGCTCCTCTTTCTACAGCATAAAGGCTTTATAGTTTATAATTAGATTGAAGCAATTCATCTACACTTTGACTGCATATATACAAGCCTAGCAACCTGGTGGTCATTACTTTGTTTCACTCGCTGAGTGAAATTAAAGGTGTAAAACTGTATTAGTATTCATGTGTGAGGCCGACATAACTACATATTTATTTAAACCGGTTTTAACTTACAGTAAA
>NW_015505774.1:895869-896664 GCF_001515645.1 Sinocyclocheilus grahami | reverse complement strand
TTTTTGTAATTTGAACAGTATTTTACTGTAATATGTACAATAAGATACTGTAAAATCTGTATACAGTATATTATTGTAAACAGCAAAGGATTGTGGGAAATTATTGGTCACTAGTGTAATTCTTCTCTACTGTAAATCCAGTATATTATTAGTATTTTTTGTTTTTGTTTTATGCAAAACTGATATATTTTTAGATTTTTTCACTTGTTAATAAAAAACTAGCCTAACTAATTATTCATTGTGTCATTTTTCATGTGGGGAGTGTTTTGGAGCCTTTTTTCTGACTGTCAGCCGGAACACCATTAGAATGGTGAAAACATCAACTGGTGAGTAAGTTAAGGTCACCTATATTAGTGTAAGTAAACTTTAGTTAAACCGAGAAACATCACGTTTGTATGCGCCGCTGCCTCTTTAATGCAAGTTAGCTAATCAGGCGGAGTCTGAGGTAATACTGAGGTAAAGTGAGTTAGGCAACACCATTGTTTAAGTGGAGTTTTTAAGCAGCATTTTTAAGTACTTATTTTGTTTTTTATCTTCAAGTTTGTGGTTCATGTCGTCTGCAATGTCAGAGGTGTATTTTGGAGCCTTTTCTTGTGATTGACATTGTATCGATGATAACATCAACTGGTAAGTTAACATCAGTTAGCCTAAGTAAACTAGTTAAACACATAGAAGCATAACTTCTATGCTGCCTCTTTATCGCAAGTTAGGTCAGACAGACGTAACAACGTAAACAGCGAGCGAAGGTGAAATACTGAGGAAAACTGAGTTAAGAAAAACTGCTGTTAAATACAT
>NW_015505774.1:894462-894946 GCF_001515645.1 Sinocyclocheilus grahami | reverse complement strand
CTTTATGAACCACCCAGAAAACCCTAGCAACTACCCAGAACACCCAAGCAAGTGCCCAGAACTACCTAGCAACCACCCAAAACACCCTTGCAACCATCTAGCAATGCCCTAGAAACCATATAATCACACTATGGCTCTTTGTCATTTTTGGTGTCATACACGCTCACATCTTCTGGGAAAGTTTCTAGTTAATGTTCAAACACTTTATCTGTCTTTGTTCTATGTTCTTTCACAAAAATTTTCCTTCCTCCTGCCTCAATATCTTTTGTAACATATTAAGGCCTGCAGCCACATTAATCATAAATTAATGAATCATAACGATCTGGTAGGCCAAGCTGTGTGATTAAATGTATGAGCTCTACTGTGACTGGAAAAAAAGTATGTGTAGAGGTATAAACTGTGTTTTCATTCCCTGAATGGAAAAGGTTTCTGATGTCAGGATATTTCGATTAGGGAGCACACACACACACACACACACACACAC
>NW_015505774.1:892735-893362 GCF_001515645.1 Sinocyclocheilus grahami | reverse complement strand
AATACTGAGGAAAACTGAGTTAAGAAAAACTGCTGTTAAATACATCTTTTGTATTTTATTTTCAGGTTTGGGGTCTTGTGGTCATGCCGTCTGCAATGGAGGTACATTTGGAGGAACATTCAGTAGAGAACAGCAGGCTGTGGCTAATTTGGTACAGTAGGTGTATTTTTAAAAAAACTGAACAAATACAAAAATAAAACACTATATACACTTCACTGTATAAATTATACATTGATTCTTATTAAAGGGGTCATTATTTGCTGTATTTGGTGTAACAGAATATGTTGACATGCTTTAATGTTCAAAAAACACATTATTTTTCAAATACTGTACATTATTGTAGGTCCTCTATGCCCCGCCTCTCTCAAACACGTCGTTTTCAACAAAGCCCCCTCCTTTGACAAGCGCAGTCTGCTCTGATTGGCCAGCTGACCCAGTGCATTGTGATTGGCCAAACACCACAAGCACGCGTCGGAAATGTAACACCCCTTACCATAATCGCCAGCTTCAGCTTTCAAAGTAAATATCAAGACAGTTAATAATGTCGTTAGTTTTACCATCAATTCAAGCCCGAAAGGGCAACAGAGTCGCGTGACAGACACAGTGATGATGCAGTTCACAAGCCGC
>NW_015505774.1:888189-891279 GCF_001515645.1 Sinocyclocheilus grahami | reverse complement strand
CGTAACATCCTGTGACCTGTATTCAAATACAGACAAGCCGCTCACCGATGCTGGAGTCCCTCCTGAACACGTCTCTGTCAAAGATGTAAAAGGACAGATGGCGGAAACTGCGTGGGATTTCACAATAAAAGTCCTCGCCGTAGAACGGACTGCAGTGGACAGAGACAGAGATATATTGTGGGTATTATTATAACAATTATAATTAGTTTTTCTGTTTTTAATTAAATGATTTTTCATTGTCAGATTGATACAATAATGCACAGGTGTTGTTGATGCACCTTATAAACACAGACACACACAGTGTGTTATTCTAACACATCTTCATATGTGCATGGTTAGTGCATGTATGTTTGTATACTCACCATAAAGACTTCTCTATGGTTTTGGTTCGAAACACTTCCTCCTGGTCCAGGTTGACTGTGCAGTAACAATCCCGCATTTTATTCGGACCCGGATATGGAGGGATGTTCTTTGCTTCACCTGCAGAGAGACAGACACTCATTTAGTCATTTGAGGCTGATGATTTATGCGTTTTGCAGCCATAATGAGATACAAGCAGTCATCAGATGGCTGAGACACATTTATTCTGACAGGGAAAAACAATTGCAAAAGGCAGAATTTTAACATCCCATCAGTGCCTCATTTGTAAGTTGCTTTAGATAACAGTGTCTGCTAAATGAATAAATGTACATTTAAACGTAAATGCTTCTGAAAAATTTGCATTCTTCCAGCGATGCATAAAATATGACCCACCTGGTGATGATGGTTCTATGTACATGAAATTATGTGATAACGTCACCTTTATCAAAAAGAAAACCTGGTTACTTTCGTTTGATGTAAATACGAGCACACCAGAAAGAGACATGTTGTTATTAGTAAAAAGAATATATTGTGTTTGCAATGTGCACTACAAGTAAAATGAACACTGAATATTAACACACAATAAAATCTACAAAATAATAACAGTGAAATATACTTTTAAATGACCAACAAAATTAAAGCCATCCTAATCAGAAACAAAAAAGAGCTGAGGCATTTCTTAACACTAAAGCTGTCTTTACACAGCCAAGTTAAGGCTGCTCTGAGCTAGCATAATGCCACTTAAAAGCCAGACTAAATTATGCCTACTCTGTGCCACCTCAGCCCCAAGGATCACAGTATACAGCTGTAATTGCTGTGTAAATGCATTTATGCCACCTCTGAACAGCATCAGATAGTCACTTAAATGCCACTTCAGAAGTGTGCAGTAGGGCTGTCAAAAAAAAACGAATTTCGAATATTCGTCGAATTTAACATAAAAATTCACATTCGAATGCGAAAATATTGCATTCGAATTTTAGGTGTGCGTTAAGGAGGCAGCCTTATCAGTGGCGTACGAGATGCGATGACGATGTACAGTAAGTGTCATTGCATTATAATGTTTTTGTTAGCCTATCCAGTTGAAGCCACTAGATGCGGCGCTGCTGCGTTGTTCAAAAATATAGCAGAAAAAGAGAACATCAATGCGGAGAAGATCTTGTTTACATCAAAACCAGGCCGTTCACACAGAACGCATAGTTCATGCATTTTCTAGATGGACATCTATTACTGTTGCACTCGCGTCTCGCACAAAAGAGCCGTATGTTTAGAAAGCCATGTAAAATTAATGCAAGTTTAACTTTGAAAAAAACATATATCGAGACTTTATGGCGGGTTTTTCCCCATACCACTGCATCTCATGTTTTTAAATGAAAAATGTACTCTGTGTGATTGGCTTTCCGCCCTTTGTATTAAACTATGCATACATACATGATGCTGTTTTGTTTATAGTTGTTTAAGAAACTTAATTATAATTGGTTTATAAACATTATTTTAAACATTATGCACTTTTTTTCGCACATAGTCATGCTATTTTATGCTTTGAATGATGCGCCCTCTTGTGGCCTCAGGAGAGAAGCCAAAAGCTTGTCTTCACCCTAACTGAAATTATGCATTTTAAATTTGAATATAATTCGAATTTTGATAACATTTAAGTACAAAATTCTGATTTTGTTTTTCAGCCATTTTGACAGCCCTAGTGTGCAGTGTAAATTTGGCATAAGTAAAAAAAATTAAAAACAGGTGGAGAATCTGCAACCAAAATGCACCAGCATCCTCTCGCAATTATGCATTGTAAGTGCATGTACTCACGGTTTTCTATATTTTCACAAACACATCATTGCACACAAAAAAGCAGATGTAAGCCACTCTCTGGCTGCTGTGGGATCAGACACAAAACAATAGAGTGCAATATTCAGCGGCCGCAACGCAGAACTGGTGGGGCAGGGTGAGTTCAGTGCAAAAATCTGTGTGGGATCTGCAACCCAATACACACATCAGACACGTGAGCAGAGGAATGTTGTCAGCCCACACACATAAACGGACATGCGGCTGCAGCAGGAAGAATGCAACACTTTGGGAGGAAAGCGGTATGTGTTTCCACTGAGTGAACCGGTGTCCTGTTACGCTCTCGTCACCCCACTGACATGACTGAAGGTGTCAATCAATCTCAGCGCAAGTTTGTTTCCTGCTCCTGTGAAATAAAAGGGTTGTTGTAAGCATACAATGCAGTTTTCATTTCACTGCATGCAATGCGAATACAAGTGCATGTGGAATATTGTGATCCTTCATAATGCCGATCAACTGGACTGCGATGAGTCACTAAGCAGATCAGAAGCACATCTGATACTGCAGACAGATGCTGGCGAGGTGCTGACGTGGTAAGCTGATCCATGCATGACATTCCGGATCTAGAAGCATCTCTGTTTCCTGTCCACTCCCTCCCAGCACACATAATCACTGTGTCCTGATTGGATTACAGCTCGCAGGTCACTCTGGAGACCACGGCACTGAGGGATTACTAAAGCTAGTACTAGTACTCATACTGATCAAACCTTAGGGCCCTATGATTTCCACAATGCATAAATCGTAGAATCAAGACATACAAATTTAATTTACAGTATAACGCAGAATCTCATGGAAATTTGGATGAATAAATCAAAAGGAGGACTGTACACTTAATTAAACCACGATATGGACCAGTGTCTGAAAATACTGAACCAAAAAAAAAAA
>NW_015505774.1:876378-886935 GCF_001515645.1 Sinocyclocheilus grahami | reverse complement strand
TGCGTTTTCTTCGTGTCAGTTGCGGCGAGTTCAAAAATGACCATGTGAAAGACGAGAAGGTGTGGGATTATTTTGAATTGTAAAGAAACTGAAAAGTTTTGAGTAAACTGTGTAATGTCAAATTGTCTTACAATAACTCTACTGGAGCTATGCGTAATCATATTCAATACAGGCACGTAGGCGTTAGCTTAGAGCAGTGGTTCTCAACCTTTTTTTCCACCGGGCCGCACTATGGTCCAAGTGCAAGTCTTACGGGCCGCACGCATATAATTTACATATTGTCACCAATACAAACCAACCAGATTTATAATAGCCTAAATATTATGATATCTAATCGATTACATTCATTGAAATAAATAATTATACCCACCATTAATAAAACACCTGATACTGTCGGGAGCTGACCAATTTAGTGAAATTCAGCTCGAAAGGAGTAACAGCACAATGAAGTTGCAGTCTGTAAGACGCGCACGGAAGCGTGACTTGGCGCGCGACATTGCAAAAAATGTGCGTTCACAAATGTAGCCTATGTTGATTCAAATATGGAAAGCACTTTCGAATGTAATAATCTGAGGTTCTCTCCAGAGATGTTTTGCCACATTTCTGCAATTAAGGATGATTGCTGCATAGTATGGGTGTTTCCTTTTGCCTGAACTAGACCCCTGCATTTCAGCCCGGGCCCGACGGTCCCCGACATACGCCCCTAGGGCTGGGCTTCGGGACAATTTTCAAGTCATAGTTAAGACGCGGGCCGGGCATCGGGCTTGTTTTAGGCTTCTCCTATTTTTATATTTTAGACATCCATCAATTAGTGATGAAAAAAATAATAATTTGCTGCGCTGGTGGAAACAACACGAGACCATGCTGCCAAGAGCGGCTCGACGGTGTTTAGTGTCCCGCAGCAGCAGCACTATGTAGCCTATGGTGCGTGCAGTCAGCGCAGCTGAAGAGTTCTGCGTTCAAATGTACGCAATAGGCTAAAGCTTGCCGCAAAGCCCGAAAAAAGTAATTACCATGAATGTGTCAGGGGGGAAACGGTAAGGAGATCTTTTAATTATTTACTAATAAACTAGTGTTTTCTGAGTCGGTGTCGCAAGGATGAAGTTGTCGATCCCGACTCGCCATCTCCTCATTAGACGCACCTTTAGAGAGAAGTGCATCTTTACAGATTATGATCATAATGAAAGAGTTTTTGTTTTTGATTTGTTTTATTTCGTTAAGTAGTAATTTGCAGCTTTCTATAGATATATTTATCATGTCTGTGAGGCATGTATTCGCTGAATTTCGGTTCATTTTTGTGAAGCGCTCCTGTTGAAGAAGAGACGGCAGAAAGCGCATCATGTTTGATTTCTTTATTTTATTAATAAATAAATCAAAAAATTTATTTTTATTAGTTTTGTTGATATTGTGAGTGCACACAAATAAAAGTAGACCCTTTACAGTTACGAATGATGTATTACTCTTACCTTTATGAGCAAAAACGACGGCGTATTCACTGAAAAAAAATACAAGTGGTCGTGCTGGCGCCTCCATGTCCTGCTAAGCGTCTCCGCACAAACTATTGGATAGAGCGCACATTTATCTAGGTTTAACGTTTAAACATTGTTATATGCTTGAACTGTTTTATATCTATAGATTTTATTTTAGGCAAGTCGTGATGATTTCAGAAGGTTAAATTGATCAAACATAGACTATGATCAGCTCACTGTCTGCGGCTGGCTGCTTGGTCGTTACTTTAAAAAACAAAATGATTTCTTTATTTTATTAATAAATAAATCAAAAAATTTATTTTTATTAGTTTTGTTGATATTGTGAGTGCACACAAATAAAAGTAGACCCTTTACAGTTACGAATGATGTATTACTCTTACCTTTATGAGCAAAAACGACGGCGTATTCACTGAAAAAAAATACAAGTGGTCGCGCTGGCGCCTCCATGTCCTGCTAAGCGTCTCCGCACAAACTATTGGATAGAGCGCACATTTATCTAGGTTTAACGTTTAAACATTGTTATATGCTTGAACTGTTTTATATCTATAGATTTTATTTTAGGCAAGTCGTGATGATTTCAGAAGGTTAAATTGATCAAACATAGACTATGATCAGCTCACTGTCTGCGGCTGGCTGCTTGGTCGTTACTTTAAAAAACAAAAACTTATATTTAACGACCAAAAAATGCTCCAAACGTTTTTCTAAATGAAACTAAATATAATCACTTTGCCATTAGGCCTACATACAAAACTGAACTATTTTATTATAGCTGAAACAGTAGTATAATCTGTTTTGGGAGAAGGGGAAAAAAAGACAGGCTCGAGCCAGTAATTCTGATAAGCTGTCGGCCCTGTATTTGAGGCCCGTGCAGGGCTCTAGCCTGAACATCTTCAAGTGAGTGGCGGTGCAAACCGAAAGTTGATGCCAAAAATCCAGCACTCTCCTACCTTCACTGCTGCGACTACTCTTGTTGTGTTCCTTCGCTGGCATTTTCCACATTTCGTTTTTCTCCCTTAATAACAAATGTGTCCATTCTGATGCTCAATTTTACCAAACTAATGGCTGCTGATGACTATTTTAATTGAATTCTGCCAAAGAGCGCGCTTGTAAGTGTTCCTTAAATGCGTAACGTTAATTACGTGAGTACAGGTCTGCTCATGTCTGAAAATAATATATGAAAAACAAAAATATTTTACATAAAAATATTATAGCTTATATTTGTTTAGTACATTTTTAAATTAATATAAAAACTCAAATGAATTGTAAAACTGAAAGTTATTTTTAAAATTGTGTTCAGCATGGTGGGCCGCATTTGAATTCGTGGTGGGGTCGCGGGTTGAGAACCACTGGCTTAGAGGCTGGCCAAAGCCAGCAAATGTCAATCACGTCATTCACTACAGCCCGCCGGCGCTGTGATCCCGTCCGCGCCGTCTGTTCCTCTAACGAACACCCACTTCGGTGGTGGTGCGGGATGTCCAGGCGCTTTCTGAAACTCTATCGGCTTGCTTTTCGTTATCTCTGAGTGCCTGCGACTTCAGTTCCTGCAGAGCGCGTTTTTTCAAGTGTAGGAATTTTATTGTTTATCGCCTCAGGTCCCGTCTTTCACCAGACCCCGTTGATAATTTCACTGAACAAATAACACATGGTCTGAGTAAGTAAAATGGGCATTGTTGCATTGTTTTGTTTTTAGACAATATAGCCTACCTACTGGATGGCACACTGATTTTCCATTGTTCTGCATTTCCCCAGCTGATTTGAATAAATAAGCTATGCTTTGACCGACGTTGAGTGTATGCTCTTCTTTTATTTCTTTTTAACGACCACCTAAAATGAAATGATGATAACATGAGACAAGTGTGTGGCAAGCGGAATTCATTGAGGGATTTGACAGTGTGATTCATAGATTAAGTATTTCAAATATAGGCTATTATATATGCTACACGCACGCACAGAGGTTTTTTTTTCTTACCATCTTTTGGGGGTTTCTTGCTTTTAGACTAGTCGACTAGTCGGATACAAAACTTTCGTTTAAACGACAGTCAAATTAGTCGTCGCACACAACCCTAGGGCTATCATAAAAATAGACTTACTTGTAGGTTTAAAATTCTACATGTCACATTTATTGTCCAACTACAAATATTTCAGCGAAATGTATATTTTAGTCAGAATTATTGCACTGATATTTAATTGAACTCTGTCTGTGTGGCGTGCATGCGCGCGGCGCTCGTTCACTGAAGTGACGTTAAAAACTCAAATGAATTGTAAAACTGAAAGTTATTTTTAAAATTGTGTTCAGCATGGTGGGCCGCATTTGAATTCGTGGTGGGGTCGCGGGTTGAGAACCACTGGCTTAGAGGCTGGCCAAAGCCAGCAAATGTCAATCACGTCATTCACTACAGCCCGCCGGCGCTGTGATCCCGTCCGCGCCGTCTGTTCCTCTAACGAACACCCACTTCGGTGGTGGTGCGGGATGTCCAGGCGCTTTCTGAAACTCTATCGGCTTGCTTTTCGTTATCTCTGAGTGCCTGCGACTTCAGTTCCTGCAGAGCGCGTTTTTTCAAGTGTAGGAATTTTATTGTTTATCGCCTCAGGTCCCGTCTTTCACCAGACCCCGTTGATAATTTCACTGAACAAATAACACATGGTCTGAGTAAGTAAAATGGGCATTGTTGCATTGTTTTGTTTTTAGACAATATAGCCTACCTACTGGATGGCACACTGATTTTCCATTGTTCTGCATTTCCCCAGCTGATTTGAATAAATAAGCTATGCTTTGACCGACGTTGAGTGTATGCTCTTCTTTTATTTCTTTTTAACGACCACCTAAAATGAAATGATGATAACATGAGACAAGTGTGTGGCAAGCGGAATTCATTGAGGGATTTGACAGTGTGATTCATAGATTAAGTATTTCAAATATAGGCTATTATATATGCTACACGCACGCACAGAGGTTTTTTTTTCTTACCATCTTTTGGGGGTTTCTTGCTTTTAGACTAGTCGACTAGTCGGATACAAAACTTTCGTTTAAACGACAGTCAAATTAGTCGTCGCACACAACCCTAGGGCTATCATAAAAATAGACTTACTTGTAGGTTTAAAATTCTACATGTCACATTTATTGTCCAACTACAAATATTTCAGCGAAATGTATATTTTAGTCAGAATTATTGCACTGATATTTAATTGAACTCTGTCTGTGTGGCGTGCATGCGCGCGGCGCTCGTTCACTGAAGTGACGTGTGTGAAGTTTAGTGGAGAATCCCAAAGCAGAAGCCTCATGCAGAAGGCACATGGAAATATTTCCATGGCTTTCTAACATTTACAGATGGAGAATATTGTATCTTTAGAAAAAATGAACGGGGCTCTTAACACATAAGACACTTGCACTGCTTTAGCGTGACTGCTCTCTTTACTGGTTTTTCGTATATCAACTTTTTTACCGGAACACTTCCAGCTACAACGTAACACTGCATTCTGGGAGATGTAGTTAAATAAACAACGTTAACAAAATACACAACATTTCCTCCCCTCTTACTCATAAGGTCAACATAAATAAATAATTAATTATCACTTGCAGAATGAAGGTATGCGATTCAGTTTCACTGTAGCATTCTGTGAACACATTTTTTTTTACAAACATTCTCGGAACATTCAGTCTTTCTTGTTAAATGTCTTATATATGAACACAACTAATCTTACCCTTAGGGGATTATTCTGCCCCAAAACAACAAGGGTAGCCCCTAACTAAGTGAAATCCAAGAAACGCTGAGGTGGGCGCTGCTCCCTTACTGGATATCGGCGACCTGCTTGGTTCTGATGTTCTGTTGGAACAACAGGTGATGACGGTTCCTTAGTAGATGGAGAATTTGGGGTCTTGGTAGGCTCTGTGGTGAAGGTCACAGCAGCTGGTGAGCTGTTTGTCTACATGATCAGCGGCATTTGTCCCTCTAGGAAGGTCCGTGGATATATTGGCACTACTCAGCAACTGATCAGTATGTCTCCTCCAGAGAAGGTTTCCGGCAGTTTTAACCTTATATGACACAGGACCCGTCTGGGTCTCCACAGTAGCTGGAACCCATTTTGAACCTCTGCCATAGTTCCGAGCCAGCACGGGTGAGCCTGTCGAAAAGGTTCTGTCTTTGGCTCGCAGTTTCCGTCGCTGTACCTGATTTTGTTGTTGTTGTAGAACAGTTTCTTTGAGGGTTGCTGGCTTAAGCAGCTCAAAGCTTGTCCTGAGCTCTCGATTGAACAGAAAATATGCTGGCGACACTTTGGTAGTTGCGTGTGGAGTACTGCGATAGCACAGCAAGAAGTTATGAAGGCGTTGATGAAATGTGCCTTGCCCAATCGAAGCTTTCAAAGCATGTTTCATGGTCTGGACGAACCTTTCTGCTAGCCCATTTGTTGCAGGGTGGTAGGGCGATGACTTGATATGTTGTACCCCATTTTCTAGCAGAATTGTGGCCATCTCATGCGATATAAATTGGGGTCCATTGTCTGAGACAAACTGCACGGGTGGTCCAAATCTACTGAAAATTACTCCCAACTTCTCAATTGTCTTGTCAGCTGAGGTAGATTTCATGATAGCCACTTCAGGCCAATTACTCTGTGCATCAGTGACAACCAACAGCATTTTGTCCTCGATTGGGCCTGCAAAATCAGCATGAATGCGATGCCATGGTTTCTCTGGATATTCCCACGGGTGCAGCGGTGCCAGTTGTGGTACATTGCGTATGCTCTGACATGACGTACATGTTCTTGCCTTTTCCTCAATTTGGCCGTCCACTCCTGGCCACCAGAAGTAACTCCTGGCGATCTCTTTCATGCAGACCATTTCACAGTGTCCCGCATGTAACTGTTTCAGCACTGATTTACGCAGAGCTGGTGGAATAATCACTCTCCTTCCCCACAACAAACAGTCTGACTGCACCGAAAGTTCATGACATCGAGACGTGAATGGTTTGAGCTCTCTGTAATCATTCTTACCTTTCCCTGTCATGACAAAATCCATGACCTTGGACAAGACAGGGTCATTTCATGTGCCCTTGCACACTTGTGCAGCTGTCACTGGGGCCCTTTCCACTTGACTGAAATAGAAAATTTCAGCCACTTTTGCCTCTTTCACTGAGTCAGTGAGAGGCAATCTAGCAGCAAGAGAGGGAATGCCATGGTAAGGGCCAAACATCGCAGTAAGAGGGCGATGATCGGTCAGCAGAATGAACTTCCTTCCAAAAATATACTGCTAAAACTTGCACACTCCAAACACGATGCTTAGTGCTTCACGTTCAATCTGAGTATAGTTTGCGTCGGCTTTGCTCAGACTCCTCGAAGCAAATGTTATCAGCTTCTCTTGACCATTCGGCATGATGTGAGACAAGACAGCTCCCACACCATATGGGGAAGCGTCGCAGGCCAGCTGAATCGGAAGATCAGGGTCAAAATGGGTGAGGGCCTTTGATTTTAACAAAGTCTCTTTCGCTATTTTAAATGTCTCCTGACATTCAGTGGTCCACCTCCAACTATTTTTATGACACAACAATTTGTGCAGGGGTTTCAGCAGGGTAGCGATGTTTGGAATGAACCGCCCGTAATAATTAAGCAAGCCGAGGAAAGAACGCAGCTGGCTGACATTTTTGGGCTCTGGAGCATCCACTATGGCTTTAACCTTGGATGGGGACGTATGTAGACCAGAGGCATCAATGACATGGCCCAGATACTCGACTGCAGACTGAAAAAATTCACATTTGTCCTTCCACACTCTTAATCTGTACTCTTTCAGTCTCTAGAGGGTAGCGTCCAGATGCTGCAAGTGTGACTCATCGTCAGTGCCGGTCACAAGAATGTCATCTAAGTAACACACTTCTCCCGGAAGCCCTGCCAGAATCTGGTCCATCGCTCGCTGAAACAGGGATGGAGCCGAAGTAATTACGAATGGTAAACGCTTATACCGAAATAGGCCCTTGTGTTGTGTTGATAGTGAGAAGTTTTCTGGACTGTTCTTCAACATGCATTTGCAGATATGCCTGGTTGAGATAGATTTTAATGAATTTTTGCCCTCCAGTCAGTCCCGCAAAGAGGTCATTAATGTGAGGTAAGGGGTATTGTTCTGCAGACAACACTGGATTTACAGTAACTTTAAAGTCCCCGCAAATTCTTAAGCCTCCATCTTTCTTTAGAACTGGAACAATAGGTGTTGCCCACTTGCTGACGCTTACTGGTTCGAGCACACTATTCTCCACGAGTTCAGTTAAGCTCACCTCTACCTTGGGTTTGAGTTCATATGGCAGGGGCCGGGCCTTTAAGAATTTTGGATGGCATTCCGGCTCAACAGTTAATTTCACAATGATTCCTTCCATGCTGCCTAGCTCCTGTTTGAAAACTTCACTGTGTTTCCGAAGGACACCCTCTAAATCCAGTGTTTTCGGTGTCATCATATGGCCTGCCAGTCCACCTTAAGTTGCTCCAACCAGGAATGTCCCATCAGTGAAGGATAATCACCCAAAACCACATACAATGGCAGCTTTTTTGTTTGTTTGTTTAGTTCGACTGTTACCTGGGTAAGGCCTTTCATTGTCACTGATTCGCCAGTGTAAGTTTTAAGGGTCACATCAGGTGGTTTGAGTGGCAGGTGGCTCAGTACTTCACTATATACCACATCCGACACCGCAGCACCAGTGTCGACCTCCATCTTCACTGGCTGTCCTTCCAGAAGCACAGTGACTTTGTATGCCTTGGTTCCCCCTGTGACAGTGAGCACATGCAAAGGAAGTTCATCGTCAGATGTGTCTGTGACCCCCTTGTTTTCTTGGTCAACGGTGAATACATGTTTATTTTGCTTCCTTCTGAATGTTATTTTCTGCTGCATTTTTCCTTTTTCTGCCTTATTTCTACATGCATGCTCTATGTGTCCTTTTTTCTTACAGCTGCGGCACTCCATATCCTTATACCAGCATGTGACAGGTGAGTGTCCAGTCTTACCACACCAGAAATATGGGCCTTTATTTTCAGTCTCCATTTTATACACTTTACTGTTTGAGCTCAGTTGCTGAGCTTCCTTAGCAGCCAATTCCATAGACACGCTCAGTTCAATTGCTCTTTGTAGTGTCAGGTTGCTCTCAGTTAACAGTCTTTTCTGTATGCCTTCACAGCGGAGTCCGCACACTAATCTGTCCCGAAGTGTGTCTTTTAATGCATCATCAAATTCGCAGTGTTCAGTTCGTTTTTTTAGCACTGCCACAAACATTGTCACAGTTTCTCCTTCTAGCTGATTTCGTGAAGCTGTCCTCAGTAAAATGTGCAGCACACAATAGCAAATTGGGGTTATAATGCTCAGGAACAGAGTTAAAAAGTAAATTGCAACCACTGTTTCCTGACATCATCCGCTTTCGGAAGCCCAAACAAAGACTTTGGGCACGGAGGTGAAAAAAAACAGCGTTTCAGGCGGTCGCACATTCACAAATTCAAATACATTATTTTCTATGAGTGTTCGGCGTCTGTCCGCGGCCCCCAGCTACGTCGTGTTATACTTGTAAGAATTGTTCTAGACCAGCGGTTCTCAATTCCAGTCCTCGTGTACCCCCGCTCTGCATGTTTTGCACGTCTCTCTTTGAGGACTGGAAATGAGAACCGCTGTTCTAGACATGCCAAAAATTTGAGGCTACAGCACAGCAGCTCTTCTTCTTGGTTTTCTCTGATGCACTAACTCTGCAGCAGCTCTTCTTCTTCTTCTTCGTCGTCTCGTCTGATGCACTCACTCAACCAAGCGTTCTAACCACAACCTCGCCCCTCCCCACCCCCCAACCATTCGAATTTCTGTAGGCAGGAATTATTTGTAATGAAATTCAAATGAGCCGCTTTGTGATATCACAAAGCCCGGAAACCAAACGCTGTAGTCCAAACGAGTCGTTCGTTGTAGTTCTTGAAAATGGATTTTTAAAAAACTAAATATCTCCCTTTGGAGTGGACTTTGAGATTTGTAACTTTCTAGATCTTTTTTATGCCCAAACATACACACTACACGCTGACTAAAATTAAAAAAGTGAAAAAGCATAATAGGACCCCTTTAATGTTGTTCGAGAAAGACGCAAAAATCATTACAAGCACCAACAGCGAGAGACTGTTTAGTACTGCAGCGCATGTCTTCGATGAGAAGAGGAAGGGTGATTGTTGCTGGTTACTGAGTGATGATTGAAATCACAAAATACCCTTAAACAATTAAATAAACTGCAGAATGTTATATTTTCTAATACACGCACGAATTGCATGTATTCTGACAGCGCTGCACAAACTCGCGGCGGCAGGTTGGTTCAAAGTCCAAAGCGCGAGGAAAATCTGCACTGAAACAGTGTTATTCGTCAGTTGCTCAGTAACATTTTTATAAATTTTTACAAGGCATGTGACAATGCGATATGTGCAACAAACGTTTTCCCAAATTCGTAATGAGAATTATTTGTCAACAAAAAGAAGCACTGAGGTCTTCCTGTGGGTTTCTGCCATAATAAAAGCTGAGAAAAAGCAAGAACTCCATCAACATTAATAAATATTATTATTGTAATTTTACTGTTGTTCTATAAAATAAAATAAAAAAAGAAAATGATAATGAAAATAATAATTACAACAGCTCTATTAATACATTTATTGTAACTTTTCTAATACACGCACGAATTGCATGTATTCTGACAGCGCTGCACAAACTCGCGGCGGCAGGTTGGTTCAAAGTCCAAAGCGCGAGGAAAATCTGCACTGAAACAGTGTTATTCGTCAGTTGCTCAGTAACATTTTTATAAATTTTTACAAGGCATGTGACAATGCGATATGTGCAACAAACGTTTTCCCAAATTCGTAATGAGAATTATTTGTCAACAAAAAGAAGCACTGAGGTCTTCCTGTGGGTTTCTGCCATAATAAAAGCTGAGAAAAAGCAAGAACTCCATCAACATTAATAAATATTATTATTGTAATTTTACTGTTGTTCTATAAAATAAAATAAAAAAAGAAAATGATAATGAAAATAATAATTACAACAGCTCTATTAATACATTTATTGTAACATTTACACATAGTG
>NW_015505774.1:823098-876187 GCF_001515645.1 Sinocyclocheilus grahami | reverse complement strand
AGAGAAACATACAAAATGTGCAGAGCGGGGGTACGTGAGGACTGGAATTGAGAACCGCTGTTCTAGACATGCCAAAAATTTGAGGCTACAGCACAGCAGCTCTTCTTCTTGGTTTTCTCTGATGCACTAACTCTGCAGCAGCTCTTC
This sequence comes from Sinocyclocheilus grahami, assembly GCF_001515645.1. Lineage (NCBI taxonomy): Eukaryota > Metazoa > Chordata > Actinopteri > Cypriniformes > Cyprinidae > Sinocyclocheilus > Sinocyclocheilus grahami. Next base: position 876,040 of record NW_015505774.1, on the reverse strand, counting down.
TTCTTCTTCGTCGTCTCGTCTGATGCACTCACTCAACCAAGCGTTCTAACCACAACCTCGCCCCTCCCCACCCCCCAACCATTCGAATTTCTGTAGGCAGGAATTATTTGTAATGAAATTTAAATGAGCCGCTTTGTGATATCACAAAGCCCGGAAACCAAACGCTGTAGTCCAAACGAGTCGTTCGTTGTAGTTCTTGAAAATGGATTTTTAAAAAACTAAATATCTCCCTTTGGAGTGGACTTTGAGATTTGTAACTTTCTAGATCTTTTTTATGCCCAAACATACACACTACACGCTGACTAAAATTAAAAAAGTGAAAAAGCATAATAGGACCCCTTTAATGTTGTTCGAGAAAGACGCAAAAATCATTACAAGCACCAACAGCGAGAGACTGTTTAGTACTGCAGCGCATGTCTTCGATGAGAAGAGGAAGGGTGATTGTTGCTGGTTACTGTGTGATGATTGAAATCACAAAATACCCTTAAACAATTAAATAAACTGCAGAATGTTATGTTTTCTAATACACGCACGAATTGCATGTATTCTGACAGCGCTGCACAAACTCGCGGCGGCAGGTTGGTTCAAAGTCCAAAGCGCGAGGAAAATCTGCACTGAAACAGTGTTATTCGTCAGTTGCTCAGTAACATTTTTATAAATTTTTACAAGGCATGTGACAATGCGATATGTGCAACAAACGTTTTCCCAAATTCGTAATGAGAATTATTTGTCAACAAAAAGAAGCACTGAGGTCTTCCTGTGGGTTTCTGCCATAATAAAAGCTGAGAAAAAGCAAGAACTCCATCAACATTAATAAATATTATTATTGTAATTTTACTGTTGTTCTATAAAATAAAATAAAAAAAGAAAATGATAATGAAAATAATAATTACAACAGCTCTATTAATACATTTATTGTAACATTTACACATAGTGTTTAGACTGGGATCTATAATATTTTCTAATGTTTTAAAAGAAGTCTCCTGCTCAGCAAGGCTGCATTTATTTGTACGGTAAAAAATACATGCCTGATTCAAAAAATTACCAAAAAATATTATTTTACTAACTTATTAATTTTAAGTTAAGTTGTGTTTTATTGGCATAATGTCTGCTAGAATGTTAAAAAATGTTCAGTGTTAAGTAAATGTTTTTAAATTGTTGTATTATAAATAATTTTTTCTTTGAAAAGCAAGACAAAACAGTAAAAAGCACATTTCGGCTATTTAATTTATGCAATGGTGAAACAAATTGGCAAAATGGGGGAAAAACTTGAAAAACCGTGTTCGGTATTCGGCCTTCGGCCCAGTGTTTAATTTTGTTCGGCTTCAGCCAAGATTTTTCATTCTGGTGCATCCCTATTAAATATGCATATTCTGCATGTTTCTGTGTAAATGAGCAGTGCAGTTTAAGAAAAGCAATTGTTACATTTTCATTTGATTACACTTATTTTACTGAAATTTCATTTCAGAAGATTAATTAAACTGTTAATATTCCATGCCTTCATTTTACCACCGTTTATTTTGATAATACATTTTTATTCAATCATAAATAAACCTTATATAATCCATAATCATACACTTTAATAAATTGCACTTTAATAAAATAAGTTTCATGATTTCAACTAATTAGACATGTTTTTTTTATTTCTAAAATGTAATTTAACCATTAAAACGCAATTTAGAAAAAAAGGGTGAAAAAATTAAGTTAATTAAAACTGCATTTGGGAAAAAAACAGAAAGGAAGATTTGGAAAAGCAACTCAGCAACCATCCAGATGAACCTAGCACCTAGTTTTAATTGCCACTGACACAGACACACAAACAGACACATAAACATCGCATTGAAAACACAACTAATCCATGATACAACAAGCCTTCACCACACAGGAAAACAGCAAAACAGGAAGTGCTGCCCTCTGTTCCCAGCATCTGTTTCCTCTCTCGACATAAGGACGAGAGAGAGAGAGAGACAGACAGAGACAGCGTCTTATGTGATACTGACCGCCACAAATAGATTTTCCAAAAGGCTTATACTTCCTTGAATAAACTAAGCACTGCACGTTTCAAAATTCCCATTACTTTAGCCCTGTGTCTTTCCATGTTTCTTTGTCTGGTAGACTGGGAAACAGAGCTGGAAGCCGACTTGCCCCCTCTCCTCTCTCCTTCGTCCCCGCTGGTCCTGTCCAGCCCTGAGTGGGCTCCCGTTTCCCAGTCCAGTAGAGAGAGAGACTCAGTCCCCAAGTTTAGCCCAGAGAGGGTTCCAGTCCCCGGGTTTAGCCCAGAGAGGGTTCCAGTCCCTGAGTTTAGCCCAGAGAGGGCTCCAGTCCCCGAGTTTAGCCACGAGAAAGTTCCTGTTCCCATGTCTAGCCCAGAGAAAGTTCCTGTTCTCATGTCAAGCCCAGAGAAGGCTCCTGTTCCCACGTCCAGCCCTGAGAGGGCTCCTGGTCCCAAGTTAAGCCCGGAGGCTCACAAATGCCCGCACACCCACCTGCTCCTACCTCCTCCACCACTGTCGTCTGGCAGCCCCTCTGCTCGCCCTCAGCCCACCATCAGCACGGTGTGAGCTCCGCAGGACTGCCATCCTCCAGCATCACCGTATCCCTTGACTCTGCCTCCAGCCTCTAAGCCCCGGACTCCACATCGGCCCGTGGACCCATCGGCGCCACCATGGCTCCTAGCTCCTTCCTCTCCACTGTGGCTCGGCAGTCCACTAGCTCTGCCGGGCTCCCTCGTCCCTCCGGCTCCACCTTGGTCTGGCGTCAACTATCCTGCGCCTTGGAACTCCACTCCTCCAGTTGCGCCTTGTCCCTTCGTCCCTCTGGCTCCGTCAGGCTACTTCATCCCTTCGGCTCCTCCTCAGTCCTCTGTTGCTCCGGCTCCACCGCGGCCTTTCGGATCCACGCCTCCGCGTCAGTCGCCGGCGCCATTTGCTCCGCCTTGGCCCTCCGAAGACAACAGGTTTGTAAACAGGCTCATACACATGCAAAACTGTATCGCACACGTGCTACTGTAGTACATTTATTCAGACCGATTTTTTGCACACTGTACAGCCCTAACCAAACTAGTTACAGACTGTAAAAGGAGCTCGAGCTCCTCATTTAGCGATATAGACTCTTCAATTTCACGTCCGCCTTTCATGTCGCTCCACACTGTCGCACACAGAAATATGTCAACAACTAGACTTTATCGTTATTATCGCGGGAAGACTAATTCTTATCGTGGGGAGAATTTTTAACGGTATATTGCAAATGATAAGATATCGCCCATCCCTACATCACTCCTATCTTGAAGTCCTTACACTGGCTCCCTGTCAGGTTTCATGTCGATTTTAAAATTCCCACGCTTACCTATAAGGCTTTGCATGGTTGGCTCCTCAATATTTGACAGGTACATGTGAATGTAGAGCTGGGCGATATAGCTAAAAAAATTTATCAACATTATAATGTTTCATATCGTTCAGTATCGATCATTTTTGACATATTTTATAACCTTTTTTAAAACAAAGAGCAATAGAATTTTTTTTTTTATTTAACCACTGAATTTTTTAATTAACCCAATTTATTGAGACAAACAACAAATATTTTTTTGTTTTAACAGTCAAACACAAAATAAAAATTAAACAAATATCTAATTTCTAATGTTTTATATGCAGATTAAATAGGTCTGAAGGAAACTTTTGGCTTGTCTCCCGAAGCCACAGGAAGGCGCAATGAGCAAAATAATGCAGCGCATTAAATTGCCAATGCAAAGGAAATAACGGTCTATAAAAAGAAAAACGTGCATTACGTCTAAATTAACTCATATAAATCAAACATAATTTCTTAAATTGCATAAACAATTATGAACAAAACAGCATCATGTATTTATGCATTACTTAATACAAAGAGCCGAATCGCCCATCACACAGATTGCCTTTAAAAACATATGAGATGCAGTGAAATGGAATAAACCTCCACAAATTCGTGACGCGTTTTCTAAAAGTTTAAACTGTTTTAACTTTGCATGGCTTTCTATACATCTCTTGTGTGAGACGTGAGAGCAGCAGTCATATTTGTCCGTCTAAAAAATGCACTGAATATGCGTTCTGTGTGAATGGCTTGGTTTCGGTTTTAACCTAATCAAGATCTTCTACACATTGAGCCGCTATATTTCTCTAATATTTTGAATGAATAATGCAGCAACTGTGGGCTAGACTTATAAAACATTAAAATGCAACAACGTCACTTACATCATCATCACCGCATCTTGCGCTCCACTAATGACGCTCCCAGACGCACACCTAACATTTGATTGTACTATTTTTGCATTCAAATGCAAATGTTTATTTTAAATTCGACTAATATTCATTCTATATTCACAATCTCCTCATCACAGGCAGGCACAGCACTCAATTCAGCATGTGTTCGTGTATGTGTGTGCGGTCTGCGTCACTCATAGCACCTGCCTATATCGTGCGCTATATCAAACATTTTTTCTATCGTTATCGAAGAGGGTGTGCCATCGATAAATATCAAAACCGTTTTAGGCCTATGTGAATATCAAGGCCTATGTGAATGTTCAATAAATTCAATAAAATATTTCAGCTCAAAGAAGTATGGCTGATGAAAAAGTTTGTGAATCCCTGAACTATTAGATCTGGTGGTGTCATGTAAACCAGGTAATACTTTGTACAGTATCTGTGGTTGCAGTGAGATACATGCACACCCGCAGACACACACACACACACAAATCATGTGCTCCACTTTGGCCATTTACAGTTAAAGGCCAAACGGCTCCAAAAACAAACACAAACCCTGAAACACTACAGACACAGATAAAGACAGACAGAGATAAAGATGAAACAAAGCTGGTGTGATCAGCGTGTGAGAGCACAACCCACGCTACAGAGAACTACAACAGGAAATGAGATTGCAGGAATGGAATTCCGACTGCATCCAAGATATAGTTTAATGTCTCTAAACATGAGCGTTAGTGGGACACGAGAACCTGCAACACAACTAGGGCTGAACGATTTTGGAAAATAATTTTTTGCCAATACTGCGATTGCGATTTAATATGCAATTATTTTTTTTAAAGCTCTTTATGTTCTGTATTATTCAACAAAGACAAGCTATAAATCATTGTATAGTATGACCAACACACTATTAGATAGATTTTCTTTTCTGTAGGCCAGGCCTATATGTTACGATGAAATTAGGTGATGCATGAATTGATATGAATGACATTTTTAATTAACAACTACAATCACAGTATATTGACTGATTTGTTGAACTTCCAACCTTGTAAGCATGTAATAATTATGACGACATAAAGCACTGACAAATAAGCCTGGTGTAAACATTAATATGAAAGTCAGTAACAAATCACACAAACTAAAGTAGATTGCAGAAATATAAAAACAAATCTGTTGCTTTAGCACACTACTTTAGGTAATTCACAGTCACTGTAATAAACATATGTAAACATGTGCACTGCACTTTTTAAACTGTCTGTTAACTTTAGACTAGTGGTTCTCAAACTTTTTTGGTTGCGCCCCCCTCAGACTACCAAATAATTTCACTAAACATTATGAAAAATTTATATTTTTTTAATTTAAAAAACCTACAGGGAAAAAAACACCTGCATCACTTGAAACATTGAAAAATAGCATAGAGAGAATAACTTATTATTATTATTATTCTCTCTGTTATTTATTTATTTTTTTGTGGGTTTCTTGCTGTCCGCTAAGGCATAGGACACACAGGCTCTCCTCCTCACCAACGACATTAATCACCGTGTCTACACCAGACGCAGTGGCAACATACAGTAGAACCCATTATAATCAGTGGCGCTGTGTACACTGGATTTGGCGCGACATTAAACTGATGCCTTGTTCTATTTATGACGTACTGACACAAAGTTAAAATGATTTGCACCAGTCGCTTTGCCGCATCCAGTGTAAAGCTGTTGCGGTGCGGCGCGACATCTGTAGCGTCCGGTATAGACCCGGTGAGTGAAGCCGAGAGCAAGATATGCCTCGTCATATTTTCTGCATTTAGCTTTTGAATGACCAGCACCTGCCTGGGTCTGTGCGACTTCATCTATAGCTTTTCTCTTCCCTTTCACAAACCGATCCATCTCCCATTCTAAGTTACGTCCTTTGGCTCTTTACTTTTTTCTTTTCTTTTTCTGCTGATGGCCCACGCTCGACTTGAAGCAGCGCTGCTTAGACCGATGGGTGTGTGTAATCAAAGTACTGAGAGAGCTATAAGAGGACGTCTCCTTATGCTTTCTCTCGCCGTACTTTGATGTCATACACCGATCTGATCTTCAAGTCGAACACACCTCTTCACTCTCGCCTGTCACTTTACCGTGTAATCGCAGCCTCTGCGATTGAAAAATCGAAATTTTTCATATCGCGATATTATCGCAAATGCAATTAGTCGTTCAGCCCTAAACACAACAACCACATGTTCCACAGATTCAACAAGCTCTGATCCCTTTAATAGAGTCCCAGAAATGACAAACGGATGCTGTTATTAAAGAAGCACCAAACATTTAAATTTGCTGAAAATGGGCTCACCCTCAGGCCGTCCACAATGTTTATTCCATTTCTTCATCAGATTTGGAGAAATTTAGCATTTGATCACTTGCTCACCAATGGATCCACTGCAGTGAATGGGTGCTGTCAGAATGAGAGCCCAAACAGCTGATAAAAACATCACAATAATCCACAAGTAATCCACACGACTCCAGTCCATCAATTAACGTCTTGTGAAGCCAAAGGCTGTGTGTTTGTAAGAATTAAATCCATCATTAAGATGTTGTTAACTTCAAACTTGTTGCTTCAGGATAAAATACTAGTAGTATAAATACTAGTAATACTAATAGTCCATAATCCATAATAATGCTTCCTCCAATCCATCCTCTGTTGTCCTCTCACATCTAAATCCACCCACATATTTGTTTAGAACGGTTTTGGCTTGTAAACGGTGTTCGATCGGTGCGTATTTCTCTCGATTTAGACCAGACCAGACTTTTTCTCTCATTCTGACGGCACCCATTCACTGCAGAGAATCCATTGGTGAGCAAGTGATATAATGCTACATTTCTCCAAATCTCATGAAGAAAGACACTTATCTACATTCTGGATGACCTGAGGGTGGGGACATTTTCAGCATATTTTCTTTTTTTGGGTGAACTATTCCTTTAATGCTGTCACAACAAGCAATAGCAAAACCTTCCCCCTCCACTATATTTCAAATCTTATTTGCATTTCCACATATTCAAAATTTGCACATCACTTTCTGTTACGAGACACATGAGAAACTGACATCAAACATGTTTGAATATAGATTGATCTACAGTTTGAGGAAACAATGACAGAATTTACATCTTTGTGTGAATTATTATTATAAAACAGACTGACACATCTACACCTGTCATTTTGAAAGTGAAAGTGAAAGTGAAGTGACATGTGACCAAGTATGGTGACCCATATTCGGAATCTGTGCTCTGCATTTAACTCATCCAAGTGCACACACACACAGCAGTGAACACACACACGCACACCGTGAACACACACCCAGAGCAGTGGGCAGCCATATTGCTGCAGCGCCCGAGGAGCAGGTGGGGGTTCGGTGCCTTGCTCAAGGATTTTTGAATACTTTAAGCATTTAAAAAAAAAAGTTAAATAATTTTAAAGAGGCACTGTATGATTTCTGTTCCACAAGTGAGATCAAACGGACCTACAGAAGTACCGATTATGTTCAAACAGGTTTCACAAACACTGTGATGTTAAAAACAAAAGTCTGAGAGTCGCTGGAGTGAGATTGCATGCTACACCCAATTACTGTCAACAAGCCAGTGCATCAAAACAGGAAGTGGGTGTTTAAATGGCATTTCCTTTAAAGGATTGAGAGTGAAACCAAAACACCCTGATGATGATGATGCTGGTGCTGTCTAAACTGATTTACACTTTACATTCAAACTTATGCATTTATGATGCATTCAAGGTTGACATGTTATCAGTAAGTTTGTTTTCTGAGGATCATCCCATCAGAGTCATTCTGTAAATGAAAAATACACGCACACACAATTCTCAAATGATTCACTAGCCACTATCCTCAGCTGAGACGTCACAGACAGCAAACATTAAATATAAGACTTCACCAGATTTCACATCAATCACTGGTAAAATCTACTCTAATATAATGAAATATTAGCAAAATATTTATTTTAGGTAAAAAAAAAAATATACATACATATATACGCTGGAGTGAGATTGCATGCTACACCCAATTACTGTCAACAAGCCAGTGCATCAAAACAGGAAGTGGGTGTTTAAATGGCATTTCCTTTAAAGGATTGAGAGTGAAACCAAAACACCCTGATGATGATGATGCTGGTGCTGTCTAAACTGATTTACACTTTACATTCAAACTTATGCATTTATGATGCATTCAAGGTTGACATGTTATCAGTAAGTTTGTTTTCTGAGGATCATCCCATCAGAGTCATTCTGTAAATGAAAAATACACGCACACACAATTCTCAAATGATTCACTAGCCACTATCCTCAGCTGAGACGTCACAGACAGCAAACATTAAATATAAGACTTCACCAGATTTCACATCAATCACTGGTAAAATCTACTCTAATATAATGAAATATTAGCAAAATATTTATTTTAGGTACAAAAAAAAAAAATATATATATATATATATATATAGAGAGAGAGAGAGAGAGAGGTAAAAATTGCTGCTTTTGAATAACAGCCAATGGAGTGAGATGCTGCTTGGCAGTGGAATGGTGTAGTTACAACACTAACCAGCAGGGGTTAACTGGTTAACCGTGATCAGACTGCTGACAGTGACCCCCATAGATCAACTTTACTAAATGACTGTGCAGGATAGAGACAGAATATGATTCTGCAACATCCTAAATGAGAAAGTACAGTTACATTTGTGAGACAGCATCAAATTATACAGTGAAGATGATATTGCTGAAGTTAAAAGACTAACTACTAGGGATGCTCCGATCAATCAGCCGGAGATCGGTACTGGCCGATAATCATATTTTATGACTCGATCGGTACTCACTAACTTGGCCGATCTCAGGAACTGATCGCAATTTGATGACGTCAACGCGTGACGACGTGGATGATGCGTGGGGACATAAATTATTTGGCGCCGCAGTCATGTCATCGCCAGTGTGGAAATGCTATGACGTTTTGAGAAACAATGAAAAATTTGCTGTTTGTCGTGTATGTTTTGCATGATTCATCTACACAGCAGATTCAGTGACGTTAGAGCTGATCTGCGCCTCACTGCATGCGTCTGCGGCGCGTTACGGCTCCAAGGCCACCGGAGCTGATCGTGGTCACTCTAGTCAGTGCTTGTGTTTATCAGCCAGCCGTGGCATGTTTCTGAAGCGCCTCTCCGTGCTGCTTGGTTAAAAATAGTCTTTTGTGAGTTGTTACAGCGTGGAGGAAGGAACAAAAATAGAGGTTTCCCCAGTAACAGCTGTACACAAAGCAGCGTGCACACATAGAGAACCGCGTCTCAGACAACGCATGAACACTGAATTGAGTTCTCATGCGCAACTTCTTGAGCTTTAACAGACAAATACACCCGGCCAGTTTAAACATTCAAGAGATTTTAAAGCATTTAAAGAACCAGTGAAAATGTTGGAAGGGCAAGTAAAAATGTGAACCACTGGCCCAACCGGGCCAGTAGAAATAATCCTTAGTGTTGAGACCCGAAGAGTATTTTAAAATATGTCATATTTAAACATTTTTTATGCAAAATGTACTCCAATAATCTGTTTTATGTCCTAGCATAACAGAAATAGAAACCAGATGAAAAATGTGAAATGTTTCATAAAAACATTTAATCAATGTGTAAATATGAGTAATATAATATAATACACATGCTGAAAATAAGATAAATACATATACACACAAAATTGTAAGATTTACTTTATTGTTTACTAGAAATTGCTAGTAATATTTACAGAGAATTACAAGTGACCAGCAAGTAACAGATTGAATTAAATGTGAAATTTTGAAGAAAGACTGAAGCTTTACTTTCTTGTAAAACATATCAGTAATGTTTGTTTACAACTAAACAAAAATAAATTTTTATTGCAGTACTTAAGATCAATTACTTTTTTATTACAATTATTATTAAAAATACAATATTACTATAATATGTATATGCAACAATATAAACTGGATTTGTTACAAGAAATTGATATTTTTCTTGGTATTATTGGTAAAAATAGTACAATTCTATTAATAACAATAATTGTGGCAAAAACAATTAACACTTTAATGTTAGCATTATCTTTTACATTATTTTTTACATTTTGTTATTAGTCAATTAATTGTTAAGACAACTCGCTTTACACATCCTAGTGTAAAAAAGGCCTTACCATCTGCTTTTGACCAGAACCAGTTTGCATACCGGAAGAACAGATCAGCGGAGGATGCCATTGCTATTGTGCTTCACATACTTCTGGAACACCTGAAGCACAAAAACACCTATGCAAGGCTGCTCTTCATTGACTATAGTTCGGCTTTTAATACAATCCGGCCGAACACACTCCTGCGGAAACTGTGTAACCTTGGATTGAACAACTCATTATGTAACTGGATACTGGACTTTTTAACCAACCGCGCTCAATGTGTGAAAACAAGCGAGCACATTTCAAACACCATATACATCAACACTGGTGCCCCTCAGGGTTGTGTGCTTAGTCCACTACTCTACGCACTTTACACACATGACTGTTCTGCCTCCCTCCCCACTAATCACATTGTTAAATTTGCAGACGACACAACTGTGCTCGGCCTCGTAACAAACAACAATGAGACGGCATACAGGGAGGAGATTGAACTACTGGCAGGGTGGTGTAAAAAGCATAACCTGACTCTTAACATCAAAAAGACTAAAGAAATTATAGTTGACTTTCGTAAATTAAACCATCCTGGACATTCACCTCTCTACATTAACAGAGAGGCAGTAGAGAGGATGAACAGTTTTAAATTCCTGGGCCTCACTGTATTGGAGGATCTGTCCTGGGGCAATAACATCACCTTAGCTGTAGGGAAGGCCCAGCAACGTCTCTTTTTCCTGAGGAAGCTGAAAAGAGCCAAACTGCCCCAGAAATTCATGATAAATTTCTACAATTGTGCAATTAATAGTGTGCTGACTTATGGGCTGCTAGTGTGGTTCTCCAGCTGCACTGTGGCTGAACAGCAGATGATTCAGAGGGTGGTGAAAACTGCTGGTAAAATCATCAGGACTGTTCTCCCGGAGGTTTCTACTGTGTACACCTCCCGCTGCCTGCGTAGGACACACAACATCATAAAAGACCGGTTTCACCGAGCACACAGTTTGTTCCACCTGTTGCCCTCTGGTAGGAGGTACAGGTCCCTTCAGGCCAGGACCACCAGAATGGCCAACAGCCTCTATCCCCAGGCAGTCAGACTGCTGAATAAACACTGTTCCCCTCTTCTGTCTCCATCCACTTAACTTGTATCCATTATGCACCATTCTTCAACAATTTGCATTAACTGTGAACTGGACTTTGCATTGCTGCAGCACACACAACACTACACATCTTTCATGGTTACTACTATTTCTCTACCCTATACACTGTATTCCTTAGCAATGTCGTATTGTCCTGTTGACATACTGTGCTTTATTATGTCACTGTTGTCAATGTCATTCCTACGCATTTGCACTTATGAAATTGCACTGTCGATTGATGCTCTAATGTAATTTCGTTGTTCTACAGCAATGACAATAAATTATTAGTATTATTATTATTATTATTAGTGTGTTAGCAAACTAAAACCTAGTTTTGCCATTATGACTTTGCTGGTCCATAAAGCATGCAGTAACAAAGTTATATTGGATTTGCTCTGTTAACTTCTGAAGGACGTGCGTCTGTTTGCCCTCATGTACACTGAGAAGCTCAAGCGATTACCTCACCTGAATGAGTGCGGGAGGTGGAGACAGGGACAGAAAGTACAGAAGCAGGTGGAAACATGCAGAAATCCACCATCAACAAAGACAGATATTCCAAGGAGACTTGAGAACATCTGACTATGTCAACAGGAAACGTGTATCGAGGTTTACATGAAAACACTGGTAAATCTTCAGTCCACGTTTAGCAGATGAGCACAACACAAAGAGAGGAAACCACCTCATTCATTCAACTCATTATGCTTTGATGGTTTTCCCAAATACTCCAAAACCACTACATTTCATTACGAAATACGAGTCATCGGTGGACCTCTGGAGGATAAATCCCTATGAGCCGAGTTAAATATTACTAAAGAGCAAAAGTTGTGTGTCATAGAGATCAGGTCACACCCTGCTAGAGACGCGGTCGGAGCGCTGCCAGACGGGCCTGTGGAAGTGGAGAGCTCCTCATAAATGCACCCCTGAGCTCCTTCAGACTGGGACAGTTTCTTCTTCCGAGGGCGGCGCAAATCAACACTGGACAAACCACTGTCTGACTGACCGCACTCCTCCTCAACAGCACAAACCACAGACGCTCTGAAAGCTCCATCTATCCTGGTTTACTAGAACCTTCATTACATTAACCAGCATTAAACAGCTGCGTGCTGAAGAGTTTAGAAAGGTGCATCTTTAACAGTTGACATAGTTAACATTAACCAATAGCATGCATGGTCTGATGTCAGCTGAAAAGAAAAATTGTTTCAGAGCTAGTTATTACATTCTGTTGAAAGATTATAATGTTTTTCTGTAAAATACAGTCAATTACCACTGCATGTGGTTTTTCTGGAGAAAAAAAAAATCGTAATTGTGATTAAAAGTTCCAGGTTTGCTGTACTTGTTTGTAGAGCTGCACAATTTGGACAAAAACTTGTGATAATCAATATGAATATAAAAAAATAATAATAATAATAACAATATCAAATTACAACACCGATATTTATGACTGTCTTAGTTTCATTTCAAGTCTGTTTCAATTTCACTAAGGACTTCTGATTACAAATTTGGGAAGATGGTTTGTGCATGTTGCATTTCCATGGATGATTAGTTACATTAATCGTGCAGGTCTAACATCTTTCACAATAAGATCATGAACATAAATTGAGAGTGTAAATACAGACGGAGTTTATCTGAAATGTGAGTGAAAGAAGGAAACAGTGACACAAATTCTTGATTCTTCATGTGACAGTCAAAGTGAACTTCCATCTGGTTTGCATTATCCCGCTGCTTCCCAGGAATATTGAAAAACAAGCAGTGTTGCAGGTCATTCGGCCAAACCAGGAAGTGATTTGGAGCAGTTTCCTGTTTCCTTGTTGCTCCCTCTTCCAGAAGCTCCTGACCCCTGAAGGCCCGACAGCGTTTCCTCTAGACACGAGCTCCATCAGGAAACTCCATATAGGAGTTTATCTGAAATGTGAGTGAAAGAAGGAAATAGTGACACAAATTCTTGATTCTTCATGTGACAGTCAAAGTGAACTTCCATCTGGTTTGCATTATCCCGCTGCTTCCCAGGAATATGGAAAAACAAGCAATGTTGCAGCTCATTCGGCCAAACCAGGAAGTGATTTGGAGCAGTTTCCTGTTTCCTTGTTGCTCCCTCTTCCAGAAGCTCCTGACCCCTGAAGGCCCGACAGCGTTTCCTCTAGACACGAGCTCCATCAGGAAACTCCATATATGTATGCGAACATGCGGCGAGCCTCTGCTTCCTTCCGTCAACACGTCAGCCTGATCTTAGTCTGCTAACCGTGACACCATTATTCACAGAAGCACTCCACAAACACCCATAATGCATTGTGCACAAGAGATGTCAGGATTTAAGGATGCCAGTTCAACAAAGAGTATTTAAACATGACCTGACCTTCAGAAAAATCCCTTTATTGTCTATGTGTGCAACTGTGTGTGCATGTGGCAAATAACTTTAATTTGGTTCGTGTTGTGTCAGTTTCACTGTAAATCAGTCATCAGTTTAATTCCTGAAGAGTTAAACACTGATATTTTCACACTGATCTGTTTGATTGAGTGACATGTCAACTTCAGACTCAACCAATCACATGAGTTATCTGTGGGTTATCTAACTGACTGACCAATGACAGATGGGTGTTTGAAAACATGTTTGTAAACAGTTGTTATACAGCACAACAGATGTACAAATCCCATTCATTTTCACCGTAGGGGAATTGATTTTTAACAATAACTCATAACCTGTTAAAGACAGACCTACCGTGAACTACACGGTTGTTAACTGGTGGTATTTGCTTCAGTTGAAGCCATCCATTTTTTTAAATAATTGTGCTTACCAGTGGAAATCCAATTACTTGTGACTCTTCAAAAAAACTCCACCAATCAGAGAATCGAAACAAGCAAATCGCACCAAAAGCAATATGAATGATGTAACTGAGTCAGTCTCCATATGCAACATTTCATTACACCAAATACACAAAATAATGTTCTTTTTAGCAACATCATATGACCCCTTTAATTGTGGCATCCATAATTGTAATCGCGATTAGAAATTCGATTAATTGTGCAGCCCTAATGTTATGAGTTATACACAATTTCAAAACCACTAGTAGCAATCATAAACCATCTGTTTTCATAAATGAGCTCAAAGGCCTTGGCCCTCCCTCAAAAAACTAATAATCAAACACAGCATTATCATTGGTAGAATATAAAATATTTCTGTGTACGCATTTCAGTCAATTACAATGCATGCAATATGTCAAAACTTTAAAACGTGGGAAAAAATCAGTATCCCAATTATGTGGGAAAACCGCAAACTTGGCAACACTAGCCGAGTTTCCATCCAAAGTTGCGAATTTAACTAATGCGCAAAATTGAAATTTCGCATAAAACATTTGCGAATAAGCACCGTTTCCATCCAACGAGTCAAAGAGAACAAAATCGTCACTCCCTGGTAGAACTGGCGCTAGGCTATACATCACTATAAAAAGTAGGAGAAACCCCTGAATATAATAATTTTCATAGGCCTATATAAATTACTTGCACCTCAGAGTGAGCAGACGAAACAAAATAAATGCGGTCATTGCTTTCGGAGGTGGATGCTGCTGTTTGGGAACGTAGTCGTGTAACAGTTCTGGGAGGCAATTATACGTTGATACGTTGATTACAGACTTTGCTCGGACATTTCAAAATGACCATAACATTTCAGATGCTGTGGAATGAGATCGGTTAGTCAGGTTTTGCCGTCCCAAAGCGCAGTCACATTAATTTTTTGATGCGCATGGAGGAATTTACTCTGCAAATTAGTTTTCATCTCCTTTTATTCGCATTAACCCTTTTTCGCACAAGTCAAAAACCACCTCAAGCAAGCGTAAAATCTTTTTTTCGAATTAAGGGATTTTTATTCGAAATTTGCTGTTTTCATCACTCGTTTCTGATGCGATACTTCAAAATGCGCATTAAAATAGGGTGATGGAAACATAGCTACTGAGTGAGAGAGAAAGAGAAAGAGAGAGAGAGAGAGAAAAAAATGTAAATATATTGTATCTATATAATCAATAGTTTCTCCATTGTTTTAAAATGGATGTCAAGTGAAATGGATTATATTTTTTGCCCTCATTAACTGTTAAGTTCATAGTCTTGTATCTTTGAACTGACTAATTTTCTGTCATTTTGAGAATTTTGTAGCATTATATTTTCCATTAGCCATACTGATATTGGTATTATTGGCTATCACAAAACTCTCATTGTCAACTGCCAGCCCCCATCCAGATATTTAACATACTAAAATGAAACTCTCGCAGATCTGATGAGATTCTCCACCCAATATAACTACAACAGCATTGAAAAAAGCATAAAGCATTCATCAGTCAAAGACAACTTAACAATGCAACAGTTGACTAGCAGAGCGAGACATTACTGTACATCTGTCCAACCAACTGGACATGAGACCTTCTGTAAAGCAGGGTGTGACGGCCGATAACATCTACCACAGACCAGATTTCACTCAGAGAATACACTGGTTTCCTCTGCTGTTTGAAGGTGTGTGACATGGAGCATCGAACCAAGACAGGACTGTGGCTACTTCTCCAAAACATGCGCAATTCTGTAAAATGCTGGTGAAGCAATCAGGTTAAAAGTAACAAACCGCCACACAGGGACGTGAAGATGTTAGGAAACAACACTTGCAATCACAAATCAAGCACAAATGGATTTGTTTTACTCATATCTATCAAAGTACCATGTAATACCATCACTGTTGCTGCCTCACAAGTGTTATTAATAAGTATAATAACAATAATAATAACAAACACGTAACTTAATTGCACATTCATTACTGACTTAAAAACATAAACATATACTTATGAGCCCTCCCCTTACGAACATTTACCATAATAATCAGTAATATGGATAAAGTACTATGATTAAAGTTTATTAAATGAAAATGGGATTCAGTTTACCATCAAAGTACAATCTAATTCCAACATGGTACTATGATATTTTCACAGTAAATTCCTTATAAGAGTTAATAATAATAACAAAATGTTATTCATCAGAAGTGGAGAATAACTTAATTGCTACACTTAAAAACATAAACAAATACTGCCTGCCAAAATAACATAGTACTATGTTTATATTTTATAAACGAAAACAGGATCTTCTTCAAACAGTGCTGAAATTTAGTTGAATTTCTAATTTTAATAACAGTGGTCGTTAGTAACAAATTACCAGTTATCACAAAAAACTTGCATTATATTTTTGGAAAAATACAAAAACACTGATTGTGAGATAAAGCCACTGCTTTAATAATAAAAAATAATAATAAAATTAATATCACTGAGACACTGAACAGTTTTTTAATTCTGAAATATTTATATTTTCATATAAAGTTAAACTAAATTAAAAAGAAAAATGTTGCTTTGGCAACTAGCTGAAATAAAGTACGTTTAAGGTTTTTTATATTTTACTTTATGTCAGTTCATGTTTATTTTATTTCAAGTACATAAAATGTTTTTTATGCTTTTAGTTTTAGTTAACTATAATAACCCTGGTATAGGATCAGTGATTCTAACACATTATGTTCAAGAACTCATGTTTCTTACACTGTAAAAAAGTATAACATACTATTTCAGTTTTTCTACTTCAAAATTTCACATTTAGTTCAACGTGTTACTGATATACTAATTTACAAGCAATTTCTGAGTGAAAACTGGGTGACACTTTACTTGAAGCTTTTTTTATAAAGCATTATAAAGGTATTCATAATGTACGTTGTAATGCATTATATCTTTTCATAAAGAATTGTAATCAAAGTTAGAATGCATCATAATATTTGCAGATTCCTTGTTACATCTGAAATTGGTTGTTTGTCATGTGTTTTAATGCATTATACTTTCTAAAGGCGTAACTATGAACAGATAAGGATTATAACTGTGATTACGGTTATTCATGAGATCATTATGAGGTGTGTTACAAGGCATAATTAATGCATTAAAATACTTTTATGATGCATTATACATTTACATTATAGATTAGATTAGATTCAACGTTATTGTCACTGTGCAGAGTACAAGTCCGTGTACTCCCAAAGTAAGTGATATTTAAATGCAAAGCAGATACTCGACCTCATACTAACGTGTTCAGCTGTACTGTGGTCCATATGGAAATGAAGAGCCTGACGCTCAGAGCCAAACACGTGCCCAGGCGACGCAGTGCCTTTACTGTGCCATACAGAGATTAGATTAGACCTGTGGGACTGTCTGTGTGTGTGTGTGTTCTGCTTTAATCTGAGTCAAATAACAACTCAATGACAGCAACAAACACACATTCATCTCTTGCATAAGACCTGTATGCACCTGAGGAACAGAAGAACAACATCACACACACACACACACACACACACAAAGAGAGAGAGAGGCTACACAACACAAATGTTCAATTTCAAATGTCACGCACACTCAAAAAGAAATTGAAAGAGACAAATGGTACAGAGAGCATCTTCCCAGTGTTTATCGTGTTTACATCAGTCACACCACATGCCAGCCAGCAGTCAAACTGAGAACACAGAACACATGTCTGTCTGTCTGTCTGTCTGTCTGTCCAGTTAGAAAATCACATGCATTTCTGTTTCAGTCGGAAAGAACGATTTCATCAGCATGTTCTACTTGTTGCAATGCCAGTATAAATGATTTCAAGATGCAGAACACACTGAAAAAACAAACAAACAGCCGTAACGTTTATGAGTCCAGGGCTAAAAATGCTCTGCTGCTTCTAAACATCCACAGCTGGAGTGAGACACACACATCTGTGCACTAATATGTGTCGATGTGAGTAAAAAATACGTTTAAGACACGAATATAACGATCTGACCGCACAGATATCAGTGTTTCACGCATCTGGATGTGCAGCTGTTTGAGGCTCACTGTGTTCAAACTGAGCCGAGACGTCAGTCAAACACATGAGATTATTTACCATGTGATATGATACAAATGCTTTATACATATCTGCACTGACAGCTAAATAACCATATTAAGCATTCATTTGTGATTTTTTTATTAAAATGTCCACATATTCTCACAATAGACAGTGAGCGCGCAGAGCGCGACCGTGTGCGATTTCAGTCCGAATATGGACAGCGGTCTCGCGCAGAAACGCGCGCGCTCCAGGACTTACCGATTTTTATTTTGACACTCTGCAAAACCCGAAGACCTTCCTCTTCGACCGCCATGCTCGCAGCTCCAGTTCTTTCCCGTTCGTTATCCGCCACTCTCTCTCTCTCTCTCTCTCTCTCTGTGTATTCCAGTGCGGACGGTGACTCACCGGACTGTGCAGCGCGCCGCGAACATACAGCTCATACGCGACCGTTTCTCGAGGGGGAAGGGCCTGGAAAGAGCTTCTCGCGTTCTGATTGGATGACAGCGCGGGCGCGTCATTGAGTAGGCGGAGACTATCACATTACATTGAGCGTCGCGTCAAAATCTTTCTAGTTTCATCGCGTCGCGTTGATTGCTGTGTAGACAACACGTTACCCAAATCAGTCATCCTAACAGCATTAATAATCATCGAATGAGACGATTGCTGCCATATTACACAAGTTTTAGCTTTTTCTCCTAAAAAAACACAGTATTTGCAGGTATTTCTGAACCACATTTGCATATCTGAACCAAATTTGCACCAAACTTGCATTATTTTCATTTAAATGCCATATTGCTCACTGATGCTCACTGTAATTGAACTCTATACATTGACAATGAAGTTCAAAGTAAAAATGTCTTTCTTGTTTGGTTTTGCACATTTCTTGCACTTCTGAGTTCTGCCCTAGTTTGTTACTATAAAAAATAACACAAGCATGGTTTGGGACAAGAGTCATCTTTGCTCAAGGCATAACCAGATATTCAGAATAGAGGAGAAAGCAAAATGAACTATGAATGAATACCTTATATTAATCCTTTAAAAACGATGGCATGAAAGAAAACAAGCATAGTTTCCAGCATTATACTATAGTTATTGTTACTGTAAAATCATAATAAATGAATGTGGGATCTGCACAGTGGCAGAATCATTGTCTCTTGAATAACACACCACACCAAGTTCCCATTTAATACAAATAACTAGAAATGACATTTTAGTGCATTCTACAGTTACCATGGTCAATTTTGTGCTGAATGAATGTGCTAGATCTGATCCTCATCAGATTTGATGGCACATATATAACACGCTCACTGAAAATATGTTTAAACACTAAATAAAACAACATGGGAGCTATGATAATGTGATGTGCAATCCGCTGAAAGCTCATCTACATTGTTACCAGTCAATGAAATCTCATCTGGCTTGTGAACAGAGAACGAGAGTCTAATGTGAAACAGATCTCATGTCACATGTCCATTACTCCATTTAGGCTACAAAGTGCAGATTTGTCCGTGAGCCTCTTACTGAGGGATCATGAAGTCCAGGGTGATGTTTTAATGACCCTGAAGCTGCTCTTATTCGGACTAGAACTGTTGGGCCTCTATCATGCGGGCTTTGCTGGGCTAATTGTCGGACTTAAGCTCAGTGAACTGTTTCCTTAATTCGCACTGGATGCTTCATCCTTCCAGAACAGGCGGCAGTCTTGTCAGCGGTGAAGGGGAAGACACTGAGAACGGACTATTGTTGCCACACTGCTTCCATTAGCTGTGGCTGTAGGTATTAGTGTCTGACCCTTTTAAAATAGCACCAGGGCTAATTGAATTGCTCCAATCCTGCGCGTCAGCATGCAACAGTCACTGCGAGGTGCTTCGAGAAAAGGTGTTGTGACATCTGCATGGATGAAACTGATAAGACTTCTTAACATGAGCATGCTTTGACGCATATACAAAGCATGCTGAGACAAACAATACTTTGTCACACAAGCATCAGCCACATGCAAATATCCCAGTGAAGGGAGTTTACAGACACACGCAGGGCACTGTGTAATGGGGCAATGTAACCGTCTATTTGATGTTTTTACTTCAAAACAGCACTGACTACGCCCTGTGGTAAACCACCAGGTGTGTGTGTGTGTGTGTTGTTTGGTGTGTGTGTTTGTGTGTGTGCTGCTTGGAGAAAACAGAGTTAATGCTTAAAATGGAGTGAAAATCTGCTGAGGAAATTGGTTAAGTTACTAGATCAGTATTATGTTGTTGTATGGAATTATAAAGGAACATTTGCATTTATTAATAGCACGCAAGAGAGAGTATAGGCTACTATATGGCAAAAAAATTTGATTTATTGCCCCTCATAAACCCCCCTCCTCCTACCATAAATGGACACCTGTTTGGACACCTGTTTCTGTACACCCCCCACCCCATCTAACCCGGCCATCTGTTTATCCACCCCAATGATCCGAAGGAAGTTATGATTGTTTGGGAAAGTGTTTTTGTGTGGGTTCATTGAAACTGTTCAAAACTATGAAACTGATAAGACTTCTTAACATGAGCATGCTTTGACGCATATACAAAGCATGCTGAGACAAACAATACTTTGTCACACAAGCATCAGCCACATGCAAATATCCCAGTGAAGGGAGTTTACAGACACACGCAGGGCGCTGTGTAATGGGGCAATGTAACCGTCTATTTGATGTTTTTACTTCAAAACAGCACTGACTACGCCCTGTGGTAAACCACCAGGTGTGTGTGTGTGTGTTGTTTGGTGTGTGTGTTTGTGTGTGTGCTGCTTGGAGAAAACAGAGTTCATGCTTAAAATGCAGTGAAAATCTGCTGAGGAAATTGGTTAAGTTACTAGATCAGTATTATGTTGTTGTATGGAATTATAAAGGAACATTTGCATTTATTAATAGCACGCAAGAGAGAGTATAGGCTACTATATGGCAAAAAAATTTGATTTATTGCCCCTCATAAACCCCCCTCCTCCTACCATAAATGGACACCTGTTTGGACACCTGTTTCTGTACACCCCCCACCCCATCTAACCCGGCCATCTGTTTATCCACCCCAATGATCCGAAGGAAGTTATGATTGTTTGGGAAAGTGTTTTTGTGTGGGTTCATTGAAACTGTTCAAAACTATGTGCTTTAAACTTTAAATTGTGAAACGTGGTATGATTATTAAACGGGGATAAGGGAAGTTTTTATTAAAGTTTTCACACACATACATTTCAAGAAAAACCTACTCGGTATATAAACAATGCAATGACTGTGTTTTCTAGAAAAGAGTAAAAACGGATATTAAGTCGAATATTTAAGTGTTGTTAATTTAAAAACTAGTTAGAGTATTCCAAAAATTAAGTACTTGTAATTAGATTAAATTACATTTTAAAATACTCGTAATCAGACTACAGTTACTTTTTCATTGATTACATGATTACACATTGTTCACACAATAGCAAATAAATTATTCATAATTTATTGATTCTCCCTAATTCCACTTTTAGATCTTTTAAATGTTCCTTTCTAAAGTAGCCTATCGCTTATATACTCTCAGAAAGACTTCCAGTTTTGTGGACATTCACATAAAGACCATTAATCAGGTGGCTATAATTACATAGAAAATTGGGATGCCACGCAGCATTTGACCACTGGATTTACAAAAATCAGAAGTGTTTTCTCAGCATTTCAACACTGCATCGTCTACTGCTGCTGTGAAGTTGGCCCCCCACCCAACGCAAAACGTCACAAAAATAGTCTCAATCGTTTGTGCTGGTTTGTGCTGTAAAAATTTTCATTTGTGCTGCTTTGGTTTGTTAGATATAAAATATTTATTTAAAGGTCATTCTCAGGTCACTCAGCCCCCCCACATGCTCCAAATTCACCCCAAATAGTCTCGTTTGTTTGTGCTTCGTTTGTGCTGGTTTGTGCAGGTAAAAGTTTCGTTTGTGCTGCTTTGGTTTTTAAAATATTAGACATTACATTAAAGGCATTGACGTCACTAGCCCCCCAACACGCTCCAAACTCACCCAAAATAGTCTCAATCGTTTGTGCTGGTTTGTGCCGTAACAACGTTTTTGCTTTTATTTAGCATTTTATTTTGGGTTCCTCGCTTATTCAATTTCTTACCAAATTGTTGGATTGTAGTGATGTTTTATTAGAACAACAACTTTTTATCAATGTTTTTTGTAGACATTGTGGTGTTTATTAAAAGAATCTCAATATTCATCTGCTGTCAGACTCTTTTTCTGTCACTTTCTCTCTCTCACTTAAAATGGTTTTGTGCGCGAGCGCCATCAAGTCGTAGCGTTATGTAACTTCAGCGCTTTTGTTCTCACCTGATGAACTTGTTTACAAAGAGTTCATTCCCACCACGAGGTGACACTTCTGTTCAAGATGCTCTTGAGGAAATTGAGTTAGAGGAAAAGTTGATACATTGACCAGAAATTTGAGTTTGTAACTGTAAGTACAATGTTTTAACAGTGTCAGTTCACAATATTTTTAGTTACCCTTACGAAAATTAACCATGGTGTTACTACAAATAAAACCATGGTAACCATAAATTAACCATGGTTTTGCTGCACTAAACATAGTTTAACCATGATATTTGTAGTAAAACTTTTATACAAATGGTAATGAATATGCCAAATAATAAAAAAAAACTTGGTTACTACACTTTTACTATACTAAAACAATGGTTAATTTTTGTAAGGGTAACTTCAAGAACAACGGTACAGCATTCAAGTGCGCTAAGATTGTCAAAACTCATTGCTAATACTTATATCACTCATATCACTAGCAATTAAATGCCAACTACAGTTGCACATATGACCCATGTTAGTTTTTAGAATATCTTGTGCATTTAGGGATCAACATTACCATATTGTTAGTAATATAAGATATAACGTCCTTATATATTATTACTATATTATCCTTATATTTGGACCAATAAAGTAATGCAGGTTTATACTATACATGACATTTTTGGAGTCAGGATTATTTAAGTGAGTAATTATGTTTTGCTTATGCCAGATGCCCAAGAAACCAGCAGTCGACAGGGATTCCATTTTCACAGTCCTGTGTTCATCAAAAGAGGCCATAGTCAAAAATGGCAACATAGCTACTCCTAATCAGGACATCTGGACAGAGCTTAGTAAGCAGCTAGAGAACAAGATCACCGCAAAGGCTCTATACACTTTTGTTAAATTAAACCGACACAACATCTGGACTGCTTTAGGGTTTACTCATGAAAGTGATAATGAAACAAGTGGCAGTAGTGATGACACTGATTTTGAGCCAGGGTCCCTTTCCCCCAGACCAAAAGATTACTGGACTTTTGATCTTGGAAGTTCCATTTCAGAAATTAGATGCAGCTGTTGCAACAGTGATCGTCAAAGAAGCCAATCCTCTATCAACCATAACTTGCAGTGAAGGTGTTAAATCTGAAATGGATGCTTCCTGTTCTGGGAAGTCTGACATTGTCACAATCATCCATCCAACAGATGAAGACCCTGTTGAAAACTGGAGAGGCCTAGCTCTTCCACCCAAAAAGAGAAAGAGGAATTCATACCTCTCTCCTTGTCCTGAATGGCTCCATGCAGATCCATCTGTGAGGGGGAAAAGACTGAAAGTGGAACTGTTGAAAAATGGAAATAATCAACAGCCTGTTAAACTCGGGAAATCAAGAATCTCTGAGCTGAACACATGTGCATTTGATGCTTTTTGTCAATGCTTATGTTGTGCTTTCTGTGATAGTGTCACCTTTGCAAATATTGTTTGTGGTGAGGACTCCAACAACCTTCTCCAGTTAGTGAAAACCATCACCACGAAGGGTCGGAATGCACAGGCCTACATACAGAGGGCAGAGCTGCTGAGTGGAATATTCAAACCTGTCCAACTGAAGTCTGGTGCTCTCCAAATCGACGCACAGTTAACATCTCCACTATCATTGAAAAATCAGTGACAAAACATGCATGTGTTTACTTCACAAAACAGTGCTCCTCACAGTATTGCAGTCACAGCACACAAGTCACAAGGGAAATACCATTTGTTTGTATTTCTGTTGCTGTATTGCAGGCTTCTGGCATCGCTTATCTTCAGACCGCAGTGGAAGAAGGCCTTAACCTTCCGGAGTCCCCCTGTCTCAGGCCAATCCAAAGTTCACCACAGTGTCCCTCTATGTCATTCAAGACATACTCTACATCAGGAAAAGTGCTCTGTGCAGGGAAAGTTTCTCACAGTTACAGTCTAGGAGAACTTCTGTGGATTGACACTGACCTGGGAAGCAACTCCATAAAATTTCCTTTGAATGAATTTCCCTCCAATCTGATGCTCCAAGGAGAGAGATTTACTTTAAGGGCAGTCATTGCTTTCAAAAGAGGCTTAATCCAGGATGCTTTTGGACATTATGCGGCCTACTGCAGGAGGTCTCCATGTGTCTGGGAGATGTATGACGACCTGAGAAGTGGAGTGACAGGAGTGTCAGAAAAAAACAAAATATGCCCACATGCACATGTTATACACAAAAGATTGATTGCACTGTTTACATGTAATCTCACAAGTATTTTTGTTCTAAGCCACACACCCATGTTTTCCTACTCCTGTTTGGAGAAGTTGTTTCTGCTCTTCTGGAAGTCAGACTTGATGGAGTTTGCACTTAAATCTATTATTCTGTGTGGCACTTTTGGTTTGAAGTCAGACAGTGTGGCATGGCTTGTCAGTATTAAGCGTTTTTAAGTTTAAGTTTTTAAAAGTCCATTATTTGTGTTAATGGATGTCCGATATTACACTTTAATACAGTTACATAAGTAAAATAATTTTGACAATTCATTGAGTCATGAGTTTCCACATACATACATGCATATGATACACACACACACACACATGTATGTATAAACACAGAGATACAGCAAACATATTATGGTGCGTGTATTTATGCCATATACTGTTATTCACGTAATGGCACACAATAACAAGTAAAAACATTGGTAACACTTTACTTGAAGGGGTGTGCATAAGACTGACATGACACCTTCATAATCATGACATGACGCCTACATAATCATGACATGACACATGTCATGAATATGAAGGGGTTTTATGCATGTTTATGACAACTGTCATTATGTGTCATTCGCTCAGTTATGTCATTTTAAATGCAAATATTACATTATTTGACCTAACCGTAACCTAACCCTAACCCTACCCTTACCCCTAACCATAGCCCATAACAAAGACATCTCAAACAATGTCATCTTTGCATTAAAAATTACATAACTGAGTGAATGACACTTATTGACAGTTGTCATAAACATGCATAAAACCCCTTCATATTCATGACATGTGTCATGTCATGATTATGTAGGTGTCATGTCAGTCTTATGCACACCCCTTCAAGTAAAGTGTAACCAAAACATTTACCTTGGAGTTGGTGTTACATTCCACTTATCCTGTGATCCGCTGTGTCTGTTATACGTTGGAAACAGTTGATAGGTAACTTAACTAGGATCCACTTGGATCTTACCTTGTTACTTTAACTGTACAGTAAAAAAAAAAACACAGCCGCAAAAACAAAACGTCTACCCGGCACAAACGAAACACTAACGATTGAGACTATTTGGGGTGAATTTGGAGCGTGTGGGGGGGCTGAGTGACCTCAAAAACAACATTAAATATTATTTTAATATCTTAAAATTGTTTTAGATCACGGTGAGATGTCAGCATTTTTTATTTTATTTTCTAACAGGTAACAAACTCTCAAACTTTTAAAAACGTAACTGCTGTATTGTTTAATGAATGTCTCTGACGCTTTTTGTTTTAGATCACGGTGAGATGTCAGCATTTTTTATTTTATTTTCTAACAGGTAACAAACTCTCAAACTTTTAAACTGTAATGTTACAAGATTTTTGACTGCCACGTACTGTTTAACGAACTATCTGATACTTTTTTTTGTTTGTTTTAGATAGATGGACAGCGGCCTAGTTTTCTTTTTCTTTTCTAACTTGTAACAAACTCTAACTAGTTTTTAAATTAACAACACTTAAATATTCGACTTAATATCCGTCATTACATTGTTTATATACCGAGTATGTTTTTCTTGAAATGTATGTGTGTGAAAACTTTAATAAAAACTTCCCTTATCCCCGTTTAATAATCATACCACGTTTCACAATTTAAAGTTTAAAGCACATAGTTTTGAACAGTTTCAATGAACCCACACAAAAACACTTTCCCAAACAATCATAACTTCCTTTGGATCATTGGGGTGGATAAACAGATGGCCGGGTTAGATGGGGTGGGGGGTGTACAGAAACAGGTGTCCAAACAGGTGTCCATTTATGGTAGGAGGAGGGGGGTTTATGAGGGGCAATAAATCAAAATTTTTGCCATATAGTAGCCTATACTCTCTTCTATCCAAAGCACTAGTTTGTGTCTGATAGGCTATACTGTTATAAAAATCTCAATGATTTACATTACAAGCATCATAATTTCCTCATATAAATATCAGCATCTGCACCAAATTGCATATTTTTGCTCCATATTCTCACTATATGAGCCATAGACGCCTTATGGATCGTATATGATACTCAACATAAAACACATATACATAGTTTTTCCTTTTAGATTTCCCTCCTATTTTTATATCAATGACAAAACACATTAGCTGATATGCAAATGTCAGGTCTGTGTACAAGGCCTTGCAGCGTCATTTGTTTCTAAATGTGGGAGGGTGTGGAAGACAGATGTTCTTTTTATAAACTGAGAGATGCTCAACAGTGCTTTAATTTCACTCACAAGTCAAAGAAACAATAGAGATGAGCTGGAAATAGCAGTTCAGATCAGTGCACACACGCGCACACACACACAGGTTTGTTTTTGTGAAAAGTGGGGACTCTCCATAGGCGTAATGGTTTTTATACTGTACAGACCGTATATTCTATTGCCCTACACCTACATAAAACACTTCATGCAATTCACAATATTAATTAAAAAAAGTAACCTAGATAAATGTGTGCTGTTAGACGCATATCCAATCGTTTGTGCGGAGAGTGGAAGCTGAAGCGCGCCTTGCAGGACATGGAGGCTCCAGCGCGCAAGAGCGGAAACTTAACATACGCCTTCATTTTTGCTCATAAAGGTAAGATTAATACATAATTCGGAATTGTAAATGGTATACGTTTATTTGTTTGCACTCACAAACAATATCATCAAAAACCTGTGCTTTTGTAAAATAATTAAGGAAAACAAACAGGG
Organism: Sinocyclocheilus grahami; assembly: GCF_001515645.1. Taxonomy (NCBI): domain Eukaryota; kingdom Metazoa; phylum Chordata; class Actinopteri; order Cypriniformes; family Cyprinidae; genus Sinocyclocheilus; species Sinocyclocheilus grahami. The sequence continues at coordinate 848,410 of NW_015505774.1, read as the reverse complement.
CTGCGTTTCCCAAAAGCTTCCTAACTTAAGTAGCACTTGAAAATCATCGCAGATCTACGAGTGCTCTGGAGTAATCGTAAAGACCTACACTCTTAAAAATAAAGGTGCTTCAAAAGGTTCTTCGAGCGATGCCATAGAAGAACCATTTTTGGTTCCACAAAGAACCATTCAGTCAAAGCTTCTTTAAAGAACCATCTCTTTCTTACCTTTTTGTAATCTGAAGAACCTTCTTTCACCACAAAGAACCTTTTGTGAAACAGAAAGGTTCTTCAGATGTTAAAGGTTCTTTATGGAACCATTTAGACAAAAAGGTTCTTCTATGGCATCGTGAAGCACCTTTATTTTTAAGAGTGTAAGTGCATCGTAAGAAGACGGATTTATGCGGTCACCTGCAGGACAATCGGCAGAATACACCTTTAACTGTATTCAAGTGCAATGTGATTATAATATAAGGATTTGATTGTACTTTATTGTACACTTTATTACTCGTTTTTTTAAATGAATTTATAAATGGATTATTTAAAAAGGGCAGAAAAAATAGAAATACAAATCTAAATGAAATAACTGAACAAAAAAAATGAATAAAATCAATAATGTAGGAAATATGCTTCAAAGATTGTGGAAAAAAAATCTGTCAATGACTTGCTGACTTGCACGAAAACCAGCAATGTATTGGACCCGGAAATAACGTTTCTATATAGATATTATACACTATAATATATATATATATATAAAGTATATTATATATTATTATGTAAAGTATAATATTATATGTATTTCTCTCTAAAGGTGCGTCCTGAGGAGATGGCGAGTCAGGATCGTCAACTTCATCTTGTGACACTGACTCAGAAAATACTAGTTCATTAATAAATAATTCAAATATCTCCTTAGTATTTTATTTATTTTTTAATGTTCTTTGGGCTTCTGTGGCAAGATTGTGTTTGCATGCAGTACAACATTTTAGTACCATGCTGAAAAATAAGATTAACGTCATAATATTTTAAGAATAAAGTCAAAATGACGATAATAAAATCAGGTTATGGGCCTAGTGCGTGAAGTTAATGTGAGAATTCCACCTATATACTCCGCCAAAAAAGTAAATAAAATAAAATAAAAAGTCTGTGGCATCATTCTTCACATTTAACATAAAAAAGCAATAAAAGGTAGGCTTATTGACGTTTTTTGAAACTCTAATTGATCGATTTCATGAAACATTAGTTTGTATTAAATTGTTCAGATTTTTTCAACATACATTCAACTATTTATTCATGTTTATTTCGTGCTGCAAATATTAAAGAGGAAAATATCACTGATTTACATGCTGCTTGAACTGAGACGAATATAGTTATCTCATTACAAATTTAGAAGCGTAAAAACACATTTATTGTTTGTAGTGTTTTATTATAAAGTTGACAGAAGGCTGACACTTTGTGTTTTAATATAAGTAACAAAGCACAAAGCTTATTGCGATTATTGGGTGGCTTGCGTGCTACAAATGATGAATGGACCTGAAAACGTTAAATATTATTTCCAAGCATTTATACCGTAAATAAAACAGCTTGTGAATACACGTAACGTTAATCAATTCAGAAAAATCAACAATAAGTCAATAACGTTATTTTATTTCCTTTGCTTACATTCAGTGATTTGGTAATAGGAGTGCATTGTTGTGGTAATTGTGCAATTTGTTTTTGTAAACTGCACAGTATTGTGTTGATTTGATACTTTGTAAGTCTATTTTTCCTGTCTCTCCTGTAAGAAAAGAGAAATCAGAAATGAGATCATTTTCATTTAACTCCATTGTTCACCTTGACAGCAATTATATTAAATAGAGAAATGGAGATGTTTGAGACAGAATTATCCTGCTTCTCGGATGTTTCTCACATGTGTCTCCTTTAGAGTTCTTAGAAGAGATCTCAGCAATGTCTCAAACTGCAGTCAAATGTCATATTCTGAAATGTCAGTATATGAATATTTCACATCAAAAGTTTCAACTTCAAAGCACAAAAGTGCACAGTTTGGCACAGAGAAAGAGAAGCACCCTCTTTACTTTTGAAAACATGATGATGGAGGTTTTTGTTGTGTATTTGATGATTAGAAACTAAATGAAAATATGATTCCTTCGAATTCATGGAAGTGAATTCCCTAGCAGTCAAAATGAATCTATATGTTTCTGATCCAAACTTTTACACTGAAATGTTGAAACATTTCAAAACCTATATTCTATGTACAATTTTTGTATATATATTTTTTGAGTAGCTGAAAAGCGTCATCAATTGATCACCATAAATGTAAACTCCTTTAGTGTTTAAAATCATCCCAGGAGTCCCAATTTGGACTGCTATAGTGTACGTTAATACACAGGGTTTAACACACAAACATGTTCTCTGATTCATTCATAATGATGTTCCTCTGAAAAAGAGAATTAGTTCATGAATAGTGGAGTAACAGCACACATCCAAATTCAGTTATACAATAATCACCAGTCTTTCAGCGAAGTGTGCTTCTGAATGATTTAACTGACCTTGAGAGCACTAACACAAAGTGAAAGCTGCTTGTATTTAAAGCACACTTCACATGTGTAAAGACATGGTCGCTCAGGACGGGTTTCTGACATTCCTCACTGCCAGGCCAGCACTGGACAGACAAATGGAAGCAGTATGTTGGAAACAAGCCCTCTCACTATAATAATCATCGTGGAACAATAAAGCCATCTAGTGGTTGAACACATTTAGCCACACAACTCAGCCAATGTTTCATATGATAATTTTGGAAATTAGGCTTCAAAATTAGTTTTTTTCCCTCTTTCAAACATGTATTGAGTTTCCAAAAATCCACATTGCAGTTACTGTCACTACTGTAACATTCATACACATCCTCTCAGACTAACCACTGCCAGATTACCATATTCACTGTAAATTGAATATCGAATATTGGTTTCACTGACAGGGCTTAGATTAAGACAGGATGAGACCTTAGTTAAATTGAGACATTGAAGTTTTTATTATTATTATTATTACTATTTTAATGTGCCTTAGTAAAAAAAATGACTGGTTTGCATCTGATACAAATCATTGGCACTGACGTATGAGATATGTCAGTGCAAGTTGCTTTCAGTTAAGACAGCTCAAACATGCATTTTAGTCTGGGACTGAGTAAGCCTTGTCTGTGAAACTGGACGTTCATTTATGTCTCATTGAATATTTCCCTATTACTGGCACATTTTTCTGTCAATTATAGCAATTTTAGCAATGTTAAAAGAATATATTACCCGCAAAATGAAAATTCTTGTTTACTCACCCTCATGTTAGTCTTGATTCATATTCTGTTAAAAACATTATCCTTAAACGTATATTGACAGTAATCCATACGACTTGTGCTCTGTAGTCTCTGTGTTCTGAAGTCACACAATAGTTTTGAATGAAGTACTTAATTTTTGTGAACTATTGATTTAAAATTGATTATAAATGCATTCATACCCAGGTAACAGGGAAAGTTCTCAGAACTTTGACTAATGTTCTGGCAAGGTTACGTTACGTTAATAGAATGTTAATTTGGGCAGTTATTTGGTCTTTAATAATGTTCTCAAAATGTTAGCCCAAAAATATTATTTTTACATCATTCATAGAAACTTTCATTTCTGAAACATTTAGAAATAATGTTTGTTTCAAAACAGTTGTAAATAAAAAACAAATCAAACAACAACAAAAAACTGGACGTTTTGAACATTCAGAAATAATGTTTTCATAACTTAATGGGAATGTTAGCAAAATGTTCTTAGAACATATTTTTGTTAGCTTGGTAGACTTATTTATTTATTTATTTATTGAGTATAAATCTCATTTACTTACAAATGAGACTAATACAAGCTTAAATGACCAGAAAGGTAAAATAATTCAATAGGCGCAGAATCCTGTAACGCCTGCAAACAAGTAGGAAACGAGTTTTTGTATTATTAAATTATTAAAGTTATTCTTATATAAGGTTATAAGTAATTAAATAAGTTATTAAGTATATAAATATTATGTGTGCAAGAATTATGAACTTAAAGCACATGAAACTGAGATGGAGATGTGTTTGTTAACGGTGGCTGAGATGAGTGTTACTGCACCTTTAAGAGAGTCGCTCGGCTCTCTCGCACATTGTGTCTTTGCCGGTCCACCGCTGTCGTGTTGTGTTTTCAATCTCGCTCTGTACGGTCATGTCTGCTCATTCCGCTGAAGATCCGTTCCCGTTTCACGGGCTGCTTCCGAAAAAAGAGACCGGTGCTGCCTCTTTCCTCACTAAATTCCCAGAGTACGATGGCCGAGGTGTGCTTATCGCGATCCTCGACACCGGGGTGGACCCAGGGGCCCCGGGCATGCAGGTAAATTGAGCCCGCGGCTGCGGTTTATCACTAGGCCGCAGTGGGGTTTCCTACCGTTTAACGGACCACAAATACTGGACATTACCGGAACTCCGGTGTCATATTTAAACAACGAAGCACTAACATATACGAAGTAAATCAAGGTGAATAAAGCTGTAAAATACATAAACGACATATTTGAAAGGACAAGCTGTGTCATCCTCATCAATGGCTCTCATTTACAAAGAACTAACGTTACCATAGTAATACCATCGTTTCTTTGAACTACCATGGTATTTTAAGGGAAACATTATATGATATATACCGTGATAAATTAATATGTTAGTCATTTATACAGTTAGATATCAAAGAACCTTTATATATATGACAAAGGCTGTGTTTCAAAACCTATTGAGTTGCCTACATAGACAGCACTATAGCATTTGATAGCATGCTGTTGATTTTGAGGCACAACTAGTTAGTGCTGTTTTGTGTGTTAGTGTTCACCAAAAACACATGATTTGTCTTGAGTTGTTGTGTTTAACTTGAGTTGTAAGAGGATCCAGCAGCTGTTTTGAGCTTTCACTCAACTGTCAGCAGTTCTTTTACACTACTGACTGAGCGATTCATGTGATGTACATGTCTTGTTTCTGTCTGTCCACCATCATTTTTAAAAGAAGAATGATCCTATAATGCTCATATGGCAACATGTGAGCTGATCTGTGCTTTTAAACACAGATTATTTATCATAAATATATAGTCATGCGTCTGTTTTAACATCTAAGTTTTCAAACGCAACCCGCTGTGAATCTGATATGATTTGTCTGACTCCAGACTGATGCTGAAATATCTCATGCTCTTTCATGTAGACCACAACAGATGGGAAACCCAAGATTGTGGACATCATCGACACGACGGGTAGCGGCGACGTGAACATGTCCACTGTGGTGGAGGTAAAGGACGGGGTCGTGACCGGACTGACGGGACGCACACTCAATGTAAGAGTGCTAGTAATCTGCACCTTTATATTAGGAGCCGCTGTCATTCATTACAGTTCACACAAGCTTTCAGATACTCGGGTTACTAAAACTATATCTGTGTGAACATCACAATAACACATTTGCATCTCATATTTCAAAAGAAAATAAAAGATGATATTTTTCCTTTTAGAAAATGCAGCCTGTTTCAGGACCATCAAGATTTTTTTACATTGTGACATTTTCATTTTAATTCTCAATGCAAAAGTACTCCGCAAACACTTAGTCAAGTGTAGTCAAACCTACATCCATTTGAGTTTTTATCCAATGCAAACTTGTATAGGTTTTTTTAATTGATCTTTTAACTTGTTATTTGTCATGAAAATAGCCAGGGAAGCTGGCATGGCATTAAAACACCAACAAATGCAAAACATATAATTCTCACATTACTGTGCATTACACAGAATGTTTTACTTTTTAGGGTTTTTTTTTTCTCAGTGGTGATGCTCATTTCCTAGTACAATATTTTCTACAGTGGAGTTGTAATACAAATTATTTTAATTCAGTATTACAACAAATATTTCCATGGTATACAAAGCATGTGCAAAAACATGTAGTTTGTTGCCATAAAAAAAAAAGTAGAGGGGAGAGTAGAGGGAGTTTTTGCCATTTAAGAGCATGTCATGAAAATAATGTCAAATGTAGCATGTATTCCCTCATGCAATATTCATTTAATTATTTATTTATAAAAAGTGTCAAAGAATCCAACAGAACAATACAATTATCTTCCCACCTCAAAATATATAAAAAAAAATATATATATATATATATATATATTTTTAGGGCTGCACGATAGATCACATGTGATTGTCATGCACATCTGACAAGCTATATCTCATTCATTATCGCATGCGATTAGTCTGCGATAATTAACACGATATTGCGTAGCTTGTCAGTGAACTACGGCTCTGTGTAGTAAATGTCGCTCCATCTGAAAGCACGTGCTGGAGATTTACTACTAATCACAGAATCGGCTTTACTGAAAAGATGCACATTACAATCACATGCGATTTATCGTGCAGCCCTAACACACACACACAATAACAGAACATAAAAATAATAACAGAAAATAAAGGAAAATGACATCAGGGATTGATTCACAGTCTGTGTTTAACGTTCCACTTTATCTGTCTGTTAACATAAAGGGGGTCCATATCTTATTAAATGCATCTACTTTGCCTCTAGTTACATATGTTAGTTTTTACAAAAAAAATATTTATTATTAAATAATTTTAAAAAATGTATAAAAAAATATTTTTTTTAATGTTGGGGTAAAATTTGAGTCAAACATGTTCTCGACAGGCTGTGTGAGATTCACTCCTCAATATTATTTTAATAACCACTCAGTTTTTCAGTAACACTAAAGGTTTCCTGTTTCTCTTCAGATTCCTGATGCTTGGGTGAATCCATCTGGGAAGTATCACATTGGAATAAAGAACGGTTATGATTTTTTCCCTAAAGCTCTTAAAGAGAGAATACAGGTAACACATGATGATTTGGTAGTGCTGCTGGTGTGCACATGTCAGCTTCATACAAGTGCATGTTTTGGCTTGTTTATACATAATGATTCCATGTCTGGTGATTCAGAAAGAGCGTAAGGAGAAGCTGTGGGATCCAGCACACAGAGCAGCTCTCGCTGAGGCCAGTCGCAGGATAGAAGATTTTGACCAGACTCACCCAAACCCATCACAGGTCAGATTGCTGCAAGTATTTGCATGCTTGAATAATGATGAATAATGATGACATTTTTTATTTATATAACTATGTCTTAGTTAGTAGTAGGGCTGGGCGATATAGCTAAAAAATGTATAAACGATATAATGTTTCCTATCGTTCGATATCGATAATTGAGCTGCTATATTTCTCTAATATTTTTAATGAATAATGCAGCAACTGCGCATCTTGTGGGCTAGACTTATAAAACATTAAAATGCAACAACGTCACTAACATCATGACGCTCTCAGACGCACACCTAACATTTGATTGTACTATTTTTGCATTCAAATGCAAATGTTTATTTTAAAATCGACTAATATTCTTTTTTTTTTTTTTTTCCCACAATCTCCTCATCACCGGCAGGCACCGCACCCAAATCAGCATTTGTTTGTGTCAAATGCAAATGTTTATTTTAAAATCGACTAATATTCTTTTTTTTTTTTTTTTTCCCACAATCTCCTCATCACAGGCAGGCACAGCACTCAATTCAGCATGTGTTCGTGTTTGTGTGTGCGGTCTGCGTCACTCATAGCACGTGCCTATAACGTGCGCTATATTGATCGTTATCGAAGAGGGTGTACCGTCGATTAATATCGATACCGTTTTATTGCCCAGGCCTAGTTAGTAGATGCTTGTTTTGCATGTTGAATATGGCTTAAAATAAATAAGGTTTGGTGTTTATGTTGTCAGATGGAGAAACTACAGAAGGAGGAACTACAGTGTCACGTGGAGCTGTTAGGATCCCTGGAGAAGAAATACAGTGATCCAGGGCCGGTTTATGACTGTATATCGTGGCACGACGGTGTCACATGGAGGTCAGAACATCCCCAACTAAACCACCAGCTTAAAAGGAATAGTTCACCCAAAAATGAAAATTTGCTGAAAATGTCCTCACTCTCAGGCCATCTAAAATGTAGAGGAGTTTGATTTTCATCAGATTTGGGGAAATTTAGTAGGGATGCTCGTTTCGGTTCATTTTCCCGACTGACAAATGCTGCTCGTTATCTGAACATTAACCGTTAACTGATAATATTTCAATATTAAATTAGTATTAATTATGGATGGACGAGTGTCTGTGACCCATTACAAATACACCTGCAGCGCTTCTGAGAACAAAGAAAAACAGAATAAAATAATAAATAGGCCTACACTAAATATTTTTTACTTAATTAACAAATTAAGATGATAAAACGAAAACACACACTGAATCCTTCTATGCGCTTTGAAGAACCGCATGTTTTTTCATCAGACATAAAAATAAAAAGCAGGCCTCAGTGCACAACTTATTTTTTCATTTTTACATTTTACAACTTGTTTTTATTTTAAAAAATTAACGTCGATGCTGTGTGACAGTCTGGAGGGCAGTCTGTTCCGTGGCAGAAAACACTGGTTTCTGCAGCGTTGAGCCTTGTAGCCAATCACATACATATCTGTTGATTTCATGAATGTAATGGCCAATCACAGGTGTTTATGTTAGGATCCATTCACCGCTCATAAAGCAGGAGTTTTGTTCAGTGTTGTTCAGTTTTGCTCACTTTTTCGAATCCTCTCATTAGAACAAACAAAATGTACACACGATGTAAATAAGAGATTCATTGTGCAGGAGTTTAGAGCTTCATTGAATATTACGGAACTTTGTGAGATTGCGAGATCTGAGATGAGTGACAGCTTTTTAATGATTATAAGGGGGAGCGCACTTTGTGTGCTTTCTAGGCTATAACCCATTCAGAATTTGACTCACAGATTCACTCTATGATAATCATTCATCCAATATTGCCTTTTGCCACTGTTGCCTTTACTTCTTTAGTTAAGTGAAGGCGGAGCGGGTGCTTGCGCAGGTAAATGTTTGTAGGCACGTGTGGTTGCACGTATCGAATATGTAATAAATATTTATAGAATATTTTTCTTTCACAATGCTGCAAACTTAAAAAAAAAAAAAACTTTTAAAACCTTTTTAAACAGTTTAACTGATAGTATTATTCGGTCAAATTTCTTACTTTCGGTTAACAGGTAAATAGTCAATATGAGCATCCCTAAAATGTAGCATTACATCACTTGCTCTCCAGTGAATCCTCTGCAGTGAATGGGTGCCGTCAGAATGAGCTGATAAAAAAATATCACAATCCACAAGTAATCCACACAACTCCAGTCCATTAATTAATATCTTGACTTCTTGTGAAGCCAGAAGTTGCGTTTTTGTAAGAAGTAAATCCATCATTATTATGTTTTTAACTTCAAATCCATAATTGTGAGTCCATAATCAGTAATGATGCTTCCTCCAGTGAAAAAGTGATCTGGTCTGAATCAGGAGAGAAATATGCACAGATCAAGCACTGTCTACGAGCCAAAACCGTCCAAAATAGTTATAAACAAATATGTGGGTGGATTTTGATGTGAGAGGACATGTGAGATGGACTTTCACTGTAGGAAGTGTTATTATGGATTATGGACTCGTATATTTTATCCAGAAGCAACAGTTTGAAGTCAAAAATGTCTTGATGGATTTGTTTCTTACAAACACACAGCTTTTGGCTTCACAAGACGTTAATTGATGGACTGGAGTCTTGTGGATTATTGTGATGTTTTTATCAGCTGTTTGGACTCTCATTCTGACGGCACCCTTTCACTGCAGAGGATCTATTGAAGAGCAAATGATATAATGCTACAAACTCATCTATATATGTGACCCTGGACCACAAAACCAGTCTCAAGTAGCTGGGGTATATTTGTAGCAATAGCCAAAAATACATTGTATGGGTCAAAATTATCGATTTTTCATTTATGCCAAACATCATTAGGATATGAAAGATCATGTTCCATGAAGCTATTTTGTAAATTTCCTATCGTAAATATATCAAAAATGTATTATCATTAGTAAAATGCATTGCTAAGGACTTCTTTTGGAAAACTTTAAAGGCTATTTTCTCAATATTTTTTATTTTTTTGCACCCTTAGATTCCAGATTTTCAAATAGTTGCATCTCGGCCGAATATCGTCCTATCCAAACAAACCATACTTTAATGGAAAGCTTATTTATTCAGCTTTCAGATTACGTATAAATCTCAATTTCAGAAAATTGACCCTTATGACTGGTTTTGTGGTCCAGGGTCACATATTAGAATGCCTGAGGGTGAGCTCATTGTCAGTGTATTAGTAAGATTTTTATGTTGTCCACAATCTTGTGTGTGTGTCAGGGCTGTGGTGGACACTTCTGAGACTGGAGACCTGACGTCCTGCTCTGTCCTGAGCTCATATCGAGAGAGACAGGAATATGCTACACTGGGATACGCAGAGATGCTCAATTACTCCATAAACATCTATGACGAGGGAAACACTCTGTGTATTGTCACCAGCGGAGGTGAGACTGATGATAATGAAATGTGTAGAAATTGATCATTGAGATGCTTTGCGCTGATCAGCATGTGTTTGCAGGAGCTCATGGGACGCACGTCGCTAGCATTGCAGCGGGTCACTTCCCTGATGAGCCCGAACGAAACGGTGTCGCTCCAGGAGCTCAGATCCTGGCTGTGAAGATCGGAGACACCCGCCTCAGCACCATGGAGACGGGCACCGGCCTCATACGAGCTGTAAGAGACTAACACTCAGTCATCATGACGTCTCTGCGTATAACATGAGTCCAGCTGTCAGGCATCGATACATCATCAAGAACTATTAATACTCTTTAATCAGGGCTATTTTAGTATTATCTATGAACTTTTATAGTAGCTTTTTTTTTAAATTTCAGTTTTCATTTTAATTTTAGTTTGAGTAATTTTGTTATGAAACTTTTTCTTTTTTTATATTTAAAAAACATTTCTAATATAAAAGTAAAAATGATTTATATTCAATTTAACAATTTTATTTCTGATTTAGTAATTTTTGTACTTCAAACTTAAAATTATTTTATTTCAGTTAGTTGCCAAACCAGCATTTCTAATTTTCATTCAAGTTTTTCATCTAACATTTATATTTTATTTCTGCTTTAAGTTAGCGAAAACGATTGTTAATAGTTTGTTTACAATAATAACACTTTAATCACTTAATAAATGTCTCGATGTCATTCATCAGTTACAAAAAAAAAAAAATCAAACCATGTAATTTTTTTTGTATGTGTTATGATTTGTTTTATATTATTCGGTACTGTATTCTATGAATGTTTGTAAGGTGTCATAGAGTGTTTTGAAAGGTGCCTATAAATAAATGCATTATTTATTTATTTAAAAAGAGATGCACAAACACACTTTGTGGTCAGTGGGTGATGTTGATAGTTAATCAGGCTGGACGTTATGGACCAAAAATTATATCTCTTTATTTTGAATTGTATTTTTTATGAATATTGGCAATACATGATACATATGTTTTTTCTTTGAAGTGGGACAAATGTTTAGTTTTACAAAGCCCCATTACAATAGTGCTTTTGCTAAATACTGCTCTCATAAAACTACAATTACTTGTGTTACATGAAAGATTTGACTTCCAACAACGAATAATTGAGGAAAAGTTATATTTTAGTCCGTGTGATCCGAATCTATTGTGTGCCGTTTGATTGACATGCAACCTCACTAAGATGCAGCCTGTGTTTTGAGAAGCACACTGTGAAAAGATCCTGTCAATACAGATACTTGATCTGATGAATAACTCCTTTATCATGGTTACTTTATTGATGTTATTTGTGATCTTTGTCTGCAGATGATTGAAGTCATAAACTATAAGTGTGATCTTGTGAACTACAGTTACGGGGAGGCGACACACTGGCCGAACTCAGGGTGAGGCACTCACACTGCGCTTCTGACGACAACTGACAACTGAAAAAATACACATTCAAAGTCAAGTCACATGTATTTCTATAACGCTTTATATAATACAGATTGTTTCAACGCAGCTTCACAGAAATAAACCTATTGTGTGCCGTTTGATTGACATGCAACCTCACTAAGATGCAGCCTGTGTTTTGAGAAGCACACTGTGAAAAGATCCTGTCAATACAGATACTTGATCTGATGAATAACTCCTTTATCATGGTTACTTTATTGATGTTATTTGTGATCTTTGTCTGCAGATGATTGAAGTCATAAACTATAAGTGTGATCTTGTGAACTACAGTTACGGGGAGGCGACACACTGGCCGAACTCAGGGTGAGGCACTCACACTGCGCTTCTGACGACAACTGTCAACTGAAAAAATACACATTCAAAGTCAAGTCACATGTATTTCTATAACGCTTTATATAATACAGATTGTTTCAATGCAGCTTCACAGAAATAAACAGGAAAATGACTGGATAAACCAGGAAATTTCTATTACAAAGCAAATTCATTTCAGCACTAAATCAGATAATAGTGTCATTAATTATTCAGATCAAATTTTTATTCTAATACAATAAGTGTCAGTGCAGTTAAATCAACAAAGCTGATTAGTAGTTGCATTGTTTGAACCACTTGTTAACTGGTTGGTGTTAAGAAAGCTCTGACCTTGTCCACAATCTTGTGTTGAAAAACAGCTGGATGGAACATGACATTATTAACTTGAGCATGATCCATGTCTGTTTTTTCAGGAGAATCTGTGAGATCATCACAGAAGCAGTACAGAAGTATAATGTGTTGTTTGTCTCGAGTGCTGGGAATAACGGCCCGTGTCTGTCCACCGTGGGCTGCCCTGGAGGAACAACCAGCAGTGTGATCGGTACTGACTGAGTTCGTCAGTTCAATATATTGCCATGATTGTGTTTACATAGAATATTGCCAAAGAATTATACATAAAACCAGCAATGACATGAAATATAACAATAACAAACAATGATAAAATATTTATTAAAATAAGGAGATCTGCACATGACAATGCAGATAAAAATATAATTCGGGGGAAGTCGTTTGTTCCATTGTTTTAGTTAAATCATGGCCACAGAATTGATACCCTCATTTTAGTAAATTGTGGCCATATTGTTCTAATTCAGGGGTCACCAAAATCTGTTCTAATCAAAAAGTTGCATAATGCAATCAGAAAACATTTGATGGTTCCTGGTGCGCAGGTGTGGGCGCTTACGTCACTCCCGATATGATGGTGGCCGAATACTCGCTGAGAGAGAAGCTTCCTCCGAACCAGTACACATGGTCATCCCGCGGACCCAGTACGGACGGCGCTCTGGGCGTCAGCATCAGCGCACCTGGAGGAGCCATCGCCTCCGTACCGAACTGGACGCTACGTGGCACACAGCTGATGAACGGCACCTCCATGTCCTCTCCGAATGCCTGTGGAGGAATTGCTCTTGTGCTCTCAGGTACAGATGCAGTTCAGCCCGTCAAGTTCATACTAAGGGCGTGCGATATTGACCAAAAAAAAATAAAAATCTCGGTATTTATTGGGATTTTGTCGATAATGATAATTAGATGATATTTGACTGTTTTTGTGCTGGTTTAGACCTGTCATGGACAGATGACTCTCAAAGCTTTTTATATTCTTCATGTTCTGTGCAGTGGTCAGTTCATAGCAGTGACAGAAATGACCTTTTCCACTATTAGTCGATATTTGTCAACGTAAATTGATTTCCAGGGGATTTTTAAAGGGGTGCTATTATGCTTTTTCACTTTTTCAACTTTAGTTAGGCCCAATTCTATTTTATACCCCTTCCCCTACCCCTCTGCCTACCCCTTCCCCTTGTCGCTTGAAACTGAGTGTCAAGGGGTAGGGGTGAAAATATCCCCCCAAGAATTGAGACACCACTACTGTATGTCACACGTCATCATATGTTATCTAGCTCCTACAATACACACACCTATACTGGTGTGCTGATGTGCATTAGAGCCTTTAATTACCGTTCTATATTAATGCGCTGCTTACTGACACATACACATCAGATATTGCACAGCTCACACATCCAGGAGCAAAGAAACTTGTCAACGCTGCCCCACGACTTTTATTAATAAGAGTTTAAATACTGAATCGCTCATTATATTTTCCAGCAACTAGAGGATAAAATCGCTTAAAGTCTTTGATTTTTCAAGCTGTTTAATGCCACTCAGTGGGTGTTGCATGCATCTGTCCAAAAGCAGTTAAATAAAATGTGCCCATCCATTAAAAAAAAGTCTCACACGGCTCCGGGGGGTGAACAAAGGCCCCCTGTAGCGAAACGATGCGTTTTTGTAAGAAAAAAATCCATATTCAAAACGTAATAATCACTTTAATGTAGCTTGCGCTCACTGTTGTACACTGGAAGCAGTTCCGGGCGGATGACGTTGAGGTCAGTGCTGCGCATGCGCAAGTGAGTCTCGTGAAAACCAGCGTTTGTTAACAGGAGCAAAGGAACCAAAGTTTCCTTACTTTAGCAAAGGAAAACCAGTCTCCTCTTGGCTTATATCGAAATCCTCCGACATTCTTCTTTACAAATCCTCGTTTTGTACTTCTAATTAGTGACCGTTGTTTTGTTTTGATCTCTCCGCTGCGCTTCCGCGTGCGTCACTTCTGAGTGGCGCATGCGCAAAGCTGACCTCATATGTCATCTGCCCAGAACTGCTTCGGTTTACAACGGTGAGCGCAAGCTAGATTCAAGTGATTATTATGTTTTGAAAATGGATCTTTTTCTTACAAAAACGCATCGATTCGCTACAGAAGGCCTTTGTTCACCCCCCGGAGCCATGTGAGACACTTTTATTTTTTTAATGGATGAGCGCGTTTTATTTAACTGCTTTTGGACGGATGCGTGCAACACCCGCTGAGTGCCATGAAACAGCTTGAAAGATCAAAGACCATTTTTAATATTACTCCGACTGGATTAGCCTGAAAGAATAAAGTAATATACACCTAGGATGACTTGAGGGTGAGTAATTTATGGGCTAATTTTTATTTTTGGGTGAACTAACCCTTTAAGTGGCTGATTCATTCATCCACTGAATCATTTATTAAACTGACTTCATTAAACATGTATTCATTCAGTAATGAATCACTTCTGTGTGTTTCTCAGAGACGCAAAGCAGTTCTGCTGTGGTTTCATAAGGACATTTTCATTGGCAAAATAAAGCAAAAACAGACAATATTGACAAAAAAATGTGTCTAAAATGTAGTGCAAAATGTTAACTTTTTGTTTATTGAACTGTTTTAAAACCACAATGACATTCACAGTCTTGTTGATAATCTGGAAAACAGCACTGTTGCTTGTGTGGTATTGCTTAATTTTTTGATACAAGACCAAACTCATGGCAAAATTTTTTGGGTGAACTAACCCTTTAAGTGGCTGATTCATTCATCCACTGAATCATTTATTAAACTGACTTCATTAAACATGTATTCATTCAGTAATGAATCACTTCTGTGTGTTTCTCAGAGACGCAAAGCAGTTCTGCTGTGGTTTTATAAGGACATTTTCATTGGCAAAATAAAGCAAAAACAGACAATATTGACAAAAAATGTGTCTAAAATGTAGCGCAAAATGTTAACTTTTTGTTTATTGAACTGTTTTAAAACCACAATGACATTCACAGTCTTGTTGATATTCTGGAAAACAGCACTGTTGCTTGTGTGGTATTGCTTAATTTTTTGATACAAGACCAAACTCATGGCAAAAAAATGGCGCTGTATATCTTGAAGTTTTGGGTTGTTCTAACTGCATTAAAATGGGTGCATCGCACAATTAAAGTGTGAGCTATCAGGGCATTTTGGCAAAGAGAGTGGCATCATGATGTGATTGTAGATGATGCATAGCACACTCCCAGCTCGCACATTTGTGCTCTAAATACTGAGTTGTGTGTGTGTGTTTGTCAGGTCTGAAGCAGAACGACGTTCGGCCCACAGTGCCAGCGGTCCGCAGGGCTCTGGAGAACACGGCTCTGAAAGTGGAGGATATAGAGGTGTTTGCGCAGGGCCACGGCATCATTCAGGTACTGAGGAGCAGAGCAGTGATGCTCATGATGCACATGTCCATGCGTTCATGATTGTGTTTATGTGATGCGCAGGTGGAGCGGGCGTTCGACTACCTCATGCAGCATGCATCGCTGCCTACCAGTAGCCTCGGCTTCACTGTGACCGTAGGAGCACAGCGAGGCATCTACCTCAGGAACCCGACCCAGGTCACTGCACCATCTGATCATGGGGTCGGCATCGAGCCTGTGTTTCCTGAGAACACAGGTACACGCAACAGTTCATAGTGGAGCTGAATGCATTGGAGAATATTTTTAGAGAGAAAGCTTAATCAGGTTGATGCCAAAACAAGCATGAAGTTAATAACAGTTTATTATTTGACCCGTTTAACTTGGTCTGATTTAGAACACTCAATACAAGCTCTTATAGATCCTCATGTCACGTATACCAGGGTTATCCTGAGAACACAGGTACACGCAACAGTTCATAGTGGAGCTGAATGCATTGGAGAATATTTTTAGAGAGAAAGCTTAATCAGGTTGATGCCAAAACAAGCATGAAGTTAATAACAGTTTATTATTTGACCCGTTTAACCTGGTCTGATTTAGAACACTCAATACAAGCTCTTATAGATCCTCATGTCACATATACCAGGGTTATTATCGTTAAAGGGGTCCTATTATGCTTTTTCACTTTCAACTTTAGTTAGTCTGTAATGTTGCTGTTTGAGCATAAAAAAGATCTGCAAAGTTACAAAGTTCAAAGTCCACTTCAAAAGAAGATATTTTATTTAACAGAAATCACTTTTCAAAAACTACAACGAACGACTTGTTTGGACTATAACGCATATTGTCCGGGATTTGTGATCACAAATATCGACGAATGGGACGAGACCTGGTTGAGCTGCACTAGAGAAGATAACGAGTGTTATCACTATGTCGGAGACACGCTAGCTTTCCCAAGGCAGACGAACTTAGAGTGGTTACAATCTTCCGGGTATAAATCGCGCTCAAATTTATTTGATTTTTACGCAGTATTTACACTGAAGATCGCAGGCGGCTATGGTAAGAGCATGACATTTCCCGACCAGGCGCCGAGTGCTGCCAATCACAACACACACTGGCCCAGCTAACCAATCGCAGCACATTTCGTATTTCAGAAGGCGGGCCTTCATTTGATACAGGAACTATTCGAGCCGTTCATGCCAGACTGGGGAGAGAGGTGTTGTAATAATGTAAAATATGTGAAAAATAATGTGTTTTTCTAACAACCTAGTATGAGAGCCTGTTCTAGTACACCCCCAAAACAAAATCAAGACTTTGTAAAAGAGCATAATAGGACCCCTTTAACTAATTTTTTTTTCTTCATAAAATAAACATTAACTGAAATAAAATAAACATTACCTGAGAGAAAATAAAACACAAACTTTATTTTAGCTAGTTGCCAAGGTGTTTAATTTAAGTTGACGTACTTGTATAACTAAATAAACTAAACATGGGACTTAAAAAAATTATACATTTCATTATAAAAATAATGAAAATGGCAAAATGCACAACTAAATTATATATATATATAAAAAAAAAAAACATTAAATAAAATTAAAATGGAAACAGAAAATATATAAATAAAATCTCATTCAAATTTACATATATCCTATAATAGTATATTTGTGATATTAAAATAACAAATGCATATGAGAGACTTGATTCAATTCATTCCTATAGAGTTTGATGTTAACACATTGCAAAACTAATGATGCGATACTCTGATATTCATAAAATTGTACAGCATAAACCAGTATTGAGTACAGTAATACTTTTTTATTAGATTGAACTCTTTTGTTTAAATGTTTAGGATTGGTAATTTTTTTTGTTTCTGAAAGCAGTCTCTTCTGCTCACCTAGGCTGCATTTATTTGATCAAAAATACATTAAAAACTGTAATATTGTGAAATATTACAATTTCAAATAGCTGTTTTCTTTGTGAATATTTGTCAAATGTAATTTATTTCTGTGATCAAAGCTGAATTTTTGGCATCATTACTCCATTCTTGAGTGTCACATGATCCTTCAGAAATTATTCTAATATGCTGATTTGCTGCTCAAGAAACATTTCTGATTATTATCAATGTTGAAAACAGTTGTGCTGCTTCATATTTTTGTGGAAACAGTGATACATTTTATTTTTCAGGATTCTTTGATGAATAGAAAGCTCAAAAGATTTTATATTTTAAAAGCATTAAAATCATTTATTTGAAATAGAAATCTTTTGTAATTTTACAAATTTCTTTACTGTTACTTTTGATCAGTTTAATGCGTCATTGATGAATAAATAGTGACCCCAAACATTTGAACGGTAGTGTATTTATGACCATCATTTCTCTTGACTGGTCCAACATTTCTTTAATTTCTGAAACAGACATCATTAGGATGTGTATGTGAGTTTTTACCCATGTGTAATGGATTGTGTGATGTTTTCTCTGCAGAGAACTCGGCCCGTATCTTGCTGCAGCTGCATCTGGCTCTCGTCTGCAACGCTACCTGGGTTCACTGTCCATCACACCTAGAGCTCATGAATCAGTGCCGCCACGTCAACATCCGCATAGACCCGCAGGGCCTGCGAGAGGGTCTGCACTACACTGAGGCACGTTCGCAGATCTCATCCATGTGCATACACTATTTGACTGTCCTGATCTGTGACGATGTGTGTGTGTGTTTTCCAGGTGTGTGGATACGACACGGCCGCTCTCAGCGCCGGTCCTCTCTTCAGAGTTCCTATAACGGTTATAATCCCTGCGAAGTACGTCCAACTGCTCTCTTCCGCTAGCATCTATGTTTCTGCTGGTGTGTGACATGTGTTTCTGTCTTATAGAGTAGCTGATAGTCGCAGTCAAGAGATCACGTTCACAGACGTCCACTTCAGACCAGGACAGATCCGGCGCCATTTCATTACCGTCCCTCATGGAGCATCATGGGCAGGTAATATTTGTGTGAATGAATGATGCATCACTGCAGTTTTGTGCAGACATAGATCTATGATCTAATTATTCAGTGCATCCGTGTCTCTTTCAGAAATCTCATTAACGTCTCACTCTGGAGATGTGTCGTCGAAGTTTGTCCTGCATGCAGTTCATCTGGTGAAGCAGCGAGCGTATCGAGCCAATGAGTTTTATAAGTTCTCATCTCTGCTGGAGAAAGGCTCACTCACGGAGGCTTTTCCTGTGCTGGTACAAAATACACATACTCTCGTATATTTATTTCTGTGGTTATTTTACACACGTGATTCAATCCTAGTTTTTCTGTGTCTGTCAGGTCACATGTTCATCTGTGTGTGTCTTTTTCAGCCAGGACGGACTTTGGAACTCTGTGTTGCTCGCTGGTGGGCGAGTCTCGGTGACGTCACCATTGATTATGTCATTTCCTTCCACGGGCTGGTGACGTCACCCTCTCCTCTTCATATTGTGAGTATCTTCAGGTTTTAGTATTTAACAGCACCTTTCTGTTTGGAGTCAGTAAGAAATAAATACTTTTGTTCAGCAAAGATGCATTAAACTGATCAAAAGTAACAGTAAAGACATTTATAATGTTACAAAAGATTTCTATTTCAAATAAATACTGTTCTTTTAACTTTCTATTCATCAAAGAGTCCTGGAAATTAAAATGCATCATGGTTTACACAAAAATATAAAGCAGCACAACCGTTTTCAACATTGATAATAATCAGAAATGTTTCTTGAGCAGCAAATCAGCCTATTAGAATGATTTCTGAAGGATCACGTGACACTGAAGACTGGAGTAATGATGCCGAAAAATTCAGCTTTGATCACTGGAATAAATTAAATTTTACAATATATTCACATAGAACACAGCTATTTGAAATTGTAATAATATTTCATAATATTGTTGTTTTTATGGTATTTTTGATCAAATAAATGCAGCCTTGGTGAGCAGAAGAGGCTTCTTTCGAAAACATTAAAAAGTCTTACTGACCCCTAACTTTGCAAACTTCTTTAGGTCCCTTAGTTTCATGGTTTTACTTTCAGCAGCATGTGTCAGGTTCATTAATTGCTCTTGTTTTTTGTGTGTTTCTGTATGTAGCATGCCTCTGAAGGGATTTCTAGTTTTGAGGTTTGTTCTCCATTGAGATATGAAGATGTTTCTCCAACAATCACGCTAAAGAACTGGGTTCAGCCTCTCAGGTAAACACATACATGTGCAGAAACATCTCAGTTTCACTCATCTGATGTCTGCTTATTTTGTGTTGTGAAAAAAAATGCCGGTGTACCAGCTCTAATGCCATGGCGAAAGTTTGAGCAAAACACACTAACTGTTCTGCCTTTGTCTGCACAGACCAGCACAGAACACTATTTAGATCTAAAATAAACATGCGATTTATTTCCCAGCAGTTTACCTTCACAGACATAACTGACTGTTTTTGAAACTCATGTGTATTTTTAATGTGAACTTGGGTGTGAATGAGAACTTAGTTGAGTACTCACATGCCTGTGACAGCCGCTTTCTGTCCGTGTGCTTTCGGATGTGTGCTCTCAGAAAACCATATGTCAGAAGTTTAAACTCATATGGTTTAAACCGCATGATTTCAGTGCGATAAACATGAGAACCATAACAGATGTTTTTAGGAGGTCCGAGCTGTAATGGCGCAGCTCTATTCTGGAATAGGAGGCGGGGAGCAGCAGCTCATTTGCATTTTAAGAGACAGTTCGCCAAAAGGCAGATTCGAGCCCGGGTCGATTGCGTCAAAAGGAGTATGACACACGCTTTATCATCTATGCCACTGAATCTGACGATTGATGACCGTCTTTTGTAATGTTGACTAGCCCAGTCACACGTTGGTGGGCAGAGTAAGTGTAAATAGCCTCTGCCAACAAGGCGGCCTATTTGCGCAGTTGCCCACAGAAAAAAACAGGGGGTGCTGCAGCACCCTCAGCACCCCCACTTCCCACGCCTATGCCAAAGTCTTCCCAAGCTTCCTAAAGCCTTTGAAACCATCATACCATCCTGATCTAGTGTACACATTCACGTTTACTGTCTGAATGATGTTCAGTGAAGCCCAGAAATAAAGTAGGGACTGGGTTGTTGGATATGAAATGCTTTTTCTCTTTGATCATAAAGCACCTTCCTAAGATGAAGAGCTCCAAAAAGAACACTTTAGAAACCTTCAAATCAAATGTTTACTTTCTGCACGATTAATCTCTCTACTGTGTGTGTTTCTTCTCCACAGGCCTGTAAGTGCTAAAATAAAACCCCTTGGTGCTAGAGATGTGTTACCAAACAACAGACAACTCTATGAGATCGTTCTCACGTATAATTTCCATCAGGTGAGTGTGATGATACCTGTATGTCTATGCATTTTTGATAGTGAATTATAATTTTGTTTACACCGTGGGTTGATTTATTGATTGTTGTTACATTACTGATCTTGTGCTTTCAGCCTAAGAGTGGCGAGGTGACGCCCAGCTGTCCGCTGCTATGTGAGTTATTATACGAATCTGAGTTTGACAGTCAACTCTGGCTCCTGTTTGACCAGAACAAGAGACTCATGGGCTCTGGAGATGCCTACCCACACCAGGTAAGCAGAACACCACTGACCTGCTGCACAACCTTAACATGATCACATGATGACCTAAAACTGCCAAACTGCAGGTTTTATGTTGTGATTTCAGATTGTGATAGAAATACTTAAGCCACAATCAAACTAAAGAAAAGTTGTAATTAAATATAATTTATCAAATTAAAACCATTCTGTGATGGAGCCTTTTCCAGTTTCAAAAATAACTTCTCTTTAAAGGGTTAGTACACCCAAAAATGAAAATTCTGTCATTAATTACTCGCCCTCATGTCGTTCCACACCCCTAAGACCTTCGTTCATCTTCAGAACACAAATTAAGATATTTTTTTATCAAATCCGATGGCTCAGAGAGGCCTCCATTGACAGCAACGCCACCCAAACTCTTTAAGATCCATTAAGGTATTAAAGACTTCATTAAAACAGTCGACGTGACCTACAGTGGTTCTACAATAATTTTATGAAGCGACGAAAATACTTTTTGTGTGCAAAAACAAAACAAAAATACAACTTTATTCAGCAATCTCTTCTCTTCCCTGTCATTATCCTTACGCGGTTAACGCAGTAAGCACAGTGAAGGCTTCCGTGCTCTACGTCCGAACGTCGGCTCATTATTGGCCAAAGCTGCACATGTGAGCAGCGCGATGCATGCGTGTGATGCTGATGCAGGAGCCGTCCAATAATGAGCCGCTGTTCTGACGTAGAACCTGGAAGCGCTGGACGTAAACAGCGTATGAGAATGACACCGAAAAGGAGAGGTTCGGTCATTATTTTTGTTTTGTTTTCGGGCACAAAAAGTATTCTCGTCGCTTCATAAAATTATTGTAGAGCCACTGTAGTCGCGTCGACTGTTTTAACAACGTCTTTAGTACCTTTATGGATCTTGAGAGTTTGGGGGGCGTTGCTGTCAATGGAGGCCTCTCTGAGCCATCGGATTTGATAAAAAATATCTTAATTTGTGTTCTGAAGATGAACAAAGGTCTTAGGGGGGGTGGAACGACATGAGGGTGAGTAATTAATGACAGAATTTTCATTTTTGGGTGAACTAGCCCTTTAAGATTTCCAGCATTCAACACAATTTCTGCTAAATTGG
Organism: Sinocyclocheilus grahami; assembly: GCF_001515645.1. Taxonomy (NCBI): domain Eukaryota; kingdom Metazoa; phylum Chordata; class Actinopteri; order Cypriniformes; family Cyprinidae; genus Sinocyclocheilus; species Sinocyclocheilus grahami. Next base: position 825,782 of record NW_015505774.1, on the reverse strand, counting down.
GCTGCACAATTTCACCATGAAGTCTAATTATTATTATTGTTGTTGTTATTGTTATTAATGCATATTCATTGAAACTTTTTACAAATTGAGACCGCAATATTACCTTTGTACTGAGAGGTAAAAAATGTTTTTTTTTTTTAAATAAATAAACTGTCAGAACAGGACATTTTCTCATCTTATAAAAGTCCGTTTTAATTTTGTGCAATAACATGCAGAAGTTGGGAACACCTACTATACCCTGCAGTATTTATTTGAGATGTTGTTCCTCTGTGGCAGTACTCTCTGAAGCTGGAGAAGGGCGACTACACGGTGCGTCTGCAGGTGCGTCACGAGCAGCAGAGTGAGCTGGAACGTTTGAAGGACCTGACGTTCGTCGTGTCTCACCGTCTCTCCAACACGCTCTCGCTGGACATCTATGAGATGCACCGTGCTGCCATGCTGTCCAAGAAGAAGGCCAACTCCATCACGCTGAGCCCCAGTGCGTCACAGCCCTTCTACATCACTGCCCTGCCCGACGACAAGTGAGTGTCCATCCAGCCGCTGCTGTTGAGATCTGAGCCATCAGAGGATGCAGATGTTTGTCTTTGTGTTTCAGGATCCCTAAAGGTGCTGGTCCAGGGGGGTACATCACTGGCTCTCTGGTTCTGCCCAAGAGTGAGTTCGGCAAAAAAGCAGTGAGTCACCAGTCTCTTCAAACCCAATGTTCTTTCGGCTCATCTGTAGATTTGTAAGCTGCTTCTCTGTGGTCCTGATGCTGCTTTTTCTTGTATTTTTATCGCTCAGTCTCTCTCACGTGTGAGGGTTTGCGATATTGACAAGAATGACCACTTAACATCGTCTGCCATTTTGTCTATAATGATAATTAGACAATATTTAGCTGTGTGTGTTTTTGGTCTGTCGTGTCAGCTGACTCCCAAAGCTTTTCTTATTTGTCATATTCTCTGCAGTGCTTTGTTCACTGCAGTGACAGAAACATTTTAATTGAGGGGTGTCATTTGCCACCTTAAATTAAATTCCAGGGCATTTTTACATTTAATTAGATGTATGCATCATCCTTTACGTTAAATTCTTACATTCTTACATAAATTCAATTTGAATAAGACCTTACAGACTGTTAAAATCAAATGAAATCAGTATCAACAAAATCCATCTTTGCACTGCAGAAGCAGCACAGAATCTACATCTGAAGCTGTTTAGGAGTATGTACACTGCAATTACAATTGCATAAATAATGTTCTAAAAAATATGATTTTGTATATTGAAATATGAAATTATTTTATTTTTAAGTGAAATGATACTTCAGTGTCTTAAGTGAGTCATTGAATCATTTCACACTATTGATTTGTACAAACAGCCGATTCATTCATGAACAAAGCAAGGCACTGTCTTAATGAGTGAGCCGTTGAATCATTGACTCAACTGATTCATACGAACGGCTGGTTTATTCATGAACGAAGCAAGTGACGTCTTTATGAATCGATTATTGAATTATTAATTCATTCCAAAAGACTGATTTATTGTAGCTCTGGTTGTAACTCAAAATATTGTCGTCTTGTTTACTGTTTAAAATCAATATTACATTCACAATTGTGCAGATATATCAAGAAAAACAGCTTGTCTTGCTTTTGTGATATAAATATAAACATTTTGGCCCCATATATTGAATTTAATTTAAAAAAATGTATTTTGCAGAGTGATTGACAGACTCAATAATGTCAGCTTCCACATTGTTTAAACAACTATTATGATCTTGTCATAGACTGTACATATCGCACACCCCTACTCGCGTGTGTTCAGTAATGGTTTGGTTCTGTTCTCTGTCTGATCAGCTGGTATCGTCTCGTCATGCTTCACTCATCCAGAGACTCTGATCATTGTGTTCTGTGCTTTACAATGACTCCAGATGATTTGAGATGCTATCTAAAGTTTGTTACGAGTCCAGTAACAAGAAACAGCACTATGAAACAAAAGCATGTCTAAGCTTTATTCCTTTCCACTGTCATGGTGCTGGTGAACAATCTGACTAGTGTGAGCTGAGTTCTCCAGAGCAAGTTACATTGCATCTCATTTACGTCTGTCTTCTTTGATTGTCCACAGAGCGTCCAGCACTGTTTCATTGGGCTTTCTGTCTGTCAGTTCAAGTTTAAGAGCTCATTTACTGGGGTTTTTACTGTCACTGTCCTGTATATAATCATCCTGTCATTGTCAACTGTACTGCTGCACCTTGCAGTGAATCATGATGATGTGAAGGAGTAGAGAGCAGAGTATAGTGAGGACAGAGTGTGTGTGTGTGTGTGAGATTCTCTCTCTGATGTGTGTTATTCTGACCAGCAGGGACAAGCATCAGCCAAACGACAAGGAAAATTTAAAAAGGTACTGGACGGGTAGAGAAAGACCAGAACTTCTGCCATGTAATATCATATTTATATTGCAGGGGTCCAATTAAATGAGCCATTTAATGACAATATTATGTGAATAATACAAACAAACCCTAAATTCACACTCCCACATTAGTGCTGGGCAGCATGACCAATATATTGTTTTTTCTGCAAATTATATATTCCGTAAACACGTGTTAATGTCTATTTCTGATAATCCAGCAAATTAAATGATTATCTGATTTTAAAGGGGCCATATGAAGCTGTTAAAAATAACATTATTTTGTGTATTTGGTGTAATGAAAT
>NW_015505774.1:821972-822804 GCF_001515645.1 Sinocyclocheilus grahami | reverse complement strand
GGTTGACTCTTAACTTTTATAAAGAATATCTCTTTGGATTTGAGACTTTAGTCTTTGCAACTTTACAGATCTTCTTTATGCACCAAGAGCTTGTAACACTCCAAAGAGAAAGGAAAAATTTAAATCGCATCATATGACCCCTTTAATGGACTTTAATCAAGTGACTCATCGCTCTCAATAATGTAAATCAGTGTTTCTAAATCAGGAGGCTTCAGTAAATTTCCAAAGGGGCCACAGGATGATTTAAAAGTATTTAAGTTTATAAATTAATATATTAAAATCACTCTAAATTAAAAAGTTAAAAAAAAAAAAGTTTTCCCCCCCCCCCCCATTATTATTCATAATAGTAATTAAATAAATATAATAATTGTTGTTGTTTTTATTATTATTATTATTATTATTCCAAAATCTATTTACTCTTTGTAATATTGATTAATGATATATTAAATATTAAATAGTAATATTAAAAGTTTGAAAATCACTGATGTGAATAATATAAGTCAGCAGGCTAGCCCACCAAGGTAAAGCAGAATATACGTATATCATACCGCTCAGCCCTCACACACACACACACACACACACAGCCTTTATTTCTCATGTCAGTAATTTATTTGTTGCCATCTGTTTGACAAATTCAAAAATGATGATAGGAAATTAGTCTGGCTTTTTATTAATGTATTTCCCATGATGATGTTAGAGTCAACTGCATTCATCTACATGAACAGACAGTGCAGATGGATTTGAGAGATTGTGGATAATGTGATTCAGCAGTCACATCTCTGGTGTTGCTCTCATGCAGGATATGGTGCCAGTCTTTTACCACCTGGTTCCT
>NW_015505774.1:819818-821962 GCF_001515645.1 Sinocyclocheilus grahami | reverse complement strand
ATGTACACTGCAATTACAATTGCATAAATAATGTTCTAAAAAATAAGATTTTGTATATTGAAATATGAAATTATTTTATTTTTAAGTGAAATTATACTTCAGTGTCTTAAGTGAGTCATTGAATCATTTCACACTATTGATTTGTACAAACAGCCGATTCATTCATGAACAAAGCAAGGCACTGTCTTAATGAGTGAGCCGTTGAATCATTGACTCAACTGATTCATACGAACGGCTGGTTTATTCATGAACGAAGCAAGTGACGTCTTTATGAATCGATTATTGAATTATTAATTCATTCCAAAAGACTGATTTATTGTAGCTCTGGTTGTAACTCAAAATATTGTCGTCTTGTTTACTGTTTAAAATCAATATTACATTCACAATTGTGCAGATATATCAAGAAAAACAGCTTGTCTTGCTTTTGTGATATAAATATAAACATTTTGGCCCCATATATTGAATTTAATTTAAAAAAATGTATTTTGCAGAGTGATTGACAGACTCAATAATGTCAGCTTCCACATTGTTTAAACAACTATTATGATCTTGTCATAGACTGTACATATCGCACACCCCTACTCGCGTGTGTTCAGTAATGGTTTGGTTCTGTTCTCTGTCTGATCAGCTGGTATCGTCTCGTCATGCTTCACTCATCCAGAGACTCTGATCATTGTGTTCTGTGCTTTACAATGACTCCAGATGATTTGAGATGCTATCTAAAGTTTGTTACGAGTCCAGTAACAAGAAACAGCACTATGAAACAAAAGCATGTCTATAAGCTTTATTCCTTTCCACTGTCATGGTGCTGGTGAACAATCTGACTAGTGTGAGCTGAGTTCTCCAGAGCAAGTTACATTGCATCTCATTTACGTCTGTCTTCTTTGATTGTCCACAGAGCGTCCAGCACCATTTCATTGGGCTTTCTGTCTGTCAGTTCAAGTTTAAGAGCTCATTTACTGGGGTTTTTACTGTCACTGTCCTGTATATAATCATCCTGTCATTGTCAACTGTACTGCTGCACCTTGCAGTGAATCATGATGATGTGAAGGAGTAGAGAGCAGAGTATAGTGAGGACAGAGTGTGTGTGTGTGTGTGAGATTCTCTCTCTGATGTGTGTTATTCTGACCAGCAGGGACAAGCATCAGCCAAACGACAAGGAAAATTTAAAAAGGTACTGGACGGGTAGAGAAAGACCAGAACTTCTGCCATGTAATATCATATTTATATTGCAGGGGTCCAATTAAATGAGCCATTTAATGACAATATTATGTGAATAATACAAACAAACCCTAAATTCACACTCCCACATTAGTGCTGGGCAGCATGACCAATATATTGTTTTTTCTGCAAATTATATATTCCGTAAACACGTGTTAATGTCTATTTCTGATAATCCAGCAAATTAAATGATTATCTGATTTTAAAGGGGCCATATGAAGCTGTTAAAAATAACATTATTTTGTGTATTTGGTGTAATGAAATGTGTTTATGCGGTTTAAGGTTCAAAAAGCACATTATTTTCCACATACTGTACATTATTGTTTCTCCTCTATGCCCCGCCTTTCTGAAACGCGTCGATTTTTACAAAGCTCATCGGTCTGAAAAAGCGAGGTGTGCTGTGATTGACCAGCTATCCAGTGCGTTGTGATTGGCTGAATACCTCAAGCGTGTGACGGAAATGCTACGTCCCTTACCATATTGTGATGGCTGCGGCAACCACATGTGACGACCCCGGGCTGGACTCCGCTTCGTCCACGGTGAAAGCCGATCCGGCGATCGATAGCGCGAAGTTGAAGTATTTCCTCAGCGACCAGCACGGATCAGCTCCAGGCATGACGAAGCAGATATCATCCTCTTTTTGAAGGCCAAACAAAGTAGTTTCGCTTTCACAACGAAACACACAGCGCCTTCACGACATGGCGGCGACAACAACAATACTACAGCGAGAATAAAAGTTACACCTTCTCTGCGTGAACATTTGGGCGGCGTTATGCAAATCTTCCCACATAGTGACGTAGGTATGTGGGGGCGTGTTAGAACGAGCCGTTTTAGGTAGGTGTGGCTGACTCTTAACTTTTATAAAGAATATCTCTTTGGATTTGAGACTTTAGTCTTTGCAACTTTACAGATCTTCTTTATGC
>NW_015505774.1:793738-819693 GCF_001515645.1 Sinocyclocheilus grahami | reverse complement strand
AAATTTCCCCCCCCCCCCCATTATTATTCATAATAGTAATTAAATAAATATAATAATTGTTGTTGTTTTTATTATTATTATTATTATTATTCCAAAATCTATTTACTCTTTGTAATATTGATTAATGATATATTAAATATTAAATAGTAATATTAAAAGTTTGAAAATCACTGATGTGAATAATATAAGTCAGCAGGCTAGCCCACCAAGGTAAAGCAGAATATACGTATATCATACCGCCCTCACACACACACACACACACACACACAGCCTTTATTTCTCATGTCAGTAATTTATTTGTTGCCATCTGTTTGACAAATTCAAAAATTATGATAGGAAATTAGTCTGGCTTTTTATTAATGTATTTCCCATGATGATGTTAGAGTCAACTGCATTCATCTACATGAACAGACAGTGCAGATGGATTTGAGAGATTGTGGATAATGTGATTCAGCAGTCACATCTCTGGTGTCGCTCTCATGCAGGATATGGTGCCAGTCTTTTACCACCTGGTTCCTTCTCCCAACAAAAACAAGAATGGGAAAGAGAAGGAGAAGGATGCAGAGAAGGAGAAAGACGTGAAGGACGAGTTCACCGAAGCGCTGCGAGACCTGAAGATCCAGTGGATGACCAAGTCAGTCACACTCATTGGTTCGCACTCATTAACTCTGTGTTTTGATCTGGGAATCACTCTGTACTCACTGCTGTCCTCAGGTTGGATAACAGCTCGTTGTATGAGGAGCTGAAGGAGGTGTTCCCCACACACCTGCCGCTGCACGTTCAGAGACTCCATCAGCTGGACTCCGAGAAGGTACGGCTCATGCATACGGCTCATTCTGGCATTGCTCACACAGACCCATATGACGGACACTCTTCTATCTCCCCAGGAGCGTTTGAAGCGCCTGCCGGAGATCGCAGCAGCAGCGGATACAGTACTGTCACACATCGACCAGACGGCACTGGCGGTCTACCTCACCATGAAGACGGACCCGCGGCCAGACGCTGCCTCCATTAAGAGGTACAGAGAGACCGTTCATCTGTACATCACATCATTCTGTATTGGAGCCTTTCACAGTTTGAAAAATAACTTTTCTGTAAGATTTCCAACATTCAACAAAATAAATGTGAATTATTTTGTGTATATACACTGTATACTGTGATTGCAATTCAAACTAAATTACTATTATTGTTGTTTTTGTGTAAACAATGTTTTAAAAATGAATACGGTAATATATTACCGATGTACTATTATAAAAAAAAAATATATATTTATTAATAATAATAATTATAATAATAATTAATATTATTATTATTATTATATTAAACAATGTTTTAAAAATGAAGACAATATATTGCCATTGTACTGTAAAAAGTAAAAAAATGAATATATAATAATAATAATAATTATTATTTATTATTATATCAATGTTTTTTTAAGACTACAATTTTACTGGTAAGTAAAAATTTTTTTATTATTATTATTATTATCATCATCATCATCTTTATCATTTAAAATTAATTGTTCTAAAAATGAAGACGGCAATATATTACCATTGTACTGTTAAATAAAACATATATTTAATAGTTATTATTATTATTATTATTTAAACAATGTTTAGAAATGAAGACAGCAATATATTACCATTGTACTGTTAAATAAAACATATTTAATAGTTATTATTATTATTATTTAAACAATGTTTAGAAATGAAGACAGCAATATATTACCATTGTACTGTTAAATAAAACATATTTAATAGTTATTATTATTATTATTTAAACAATGTTTAGAAATGAAGACAGCAATATATTACCACTGTAGTGTTAAGTAAAAAAATTTATTTTGATCATTTTAAGCTGCAGTCTGTAACTTTTTTTTGGTAAAAAATGATCCAAAATCAATATTTGAGCAAGTACATAACCAGCCAGTGTTCAAAACTATCGCCTTACTTTAGCCAGATTCACAACGGTCAGCTTATAATAATGTTTTCTAATTTGAGTTGTACGGGTAGGTTTTCGCAGGAAATTCAAGCATGGCACTGCGTCATTACGTCACTTCTGTAAACATAAAGAAGTTGTCCCGGCTACTAGGCTATTGCATGTGAGGATCCTGCAGGTGGCAGATCGTTAGCCTTTTCTCACAGCAGCCAGAATAATTAAATGTCAAAAAATCATTTTGATGGTGGATTGTAATCCAGAAAGTATTATATGAAACTTAATTATAAACTTTAATATAAACTTTAATTATATTCCAGTTTTAAATGTGCTTCTGATTACAGATAGCCTGGGATTACACAAGATTTGTATTTTAAAGACAACCAGTTCGAAGGGAGCATAATTTGCCTTTTGGGTTAAAAGAATTTCTTGGTATGAAATTCGAGTGGTATGACAATTAGAGATTAGACTGTCTAGAAATTGAAATCTACACACACTTAACTCATAGTCACGCAATGCTGATGTTGTTAACATTAATAAACTGAGAATAAAGTATAACAATAATAATAATTTGAACAGTTTGATGTGATATGAGCTAATCGATCGTTAGATTTAATCACCAATGCTAGCAAGATTTATGGTAATGTTTTTTCCTCAGTTGGTCAGAACAAACGTGGCAGACTTGTTACTTGTTCAGATGACAATATGCGGTGAAAATTCTTATTTGGGTCATATATTCCAAGATGTAGCCTAGAATCCGTGATTACTAAGTATAGGATTCACACCGGTGCGTGAGCCGGCTTCATCCGCGCTGGAGCTGTGCTGCTGCACAACCCACACAAGGAAGATAATTCCGCGCACAGCTGCAATTGCAGGTTTTCAAACAGAGATTGCGACAAAGAGGCGAAACTTACGGACTGCAGCTTTAAGTTTTGTTTTACAGGACAATAGTAAAATTTCAGTACTAATATTGGTCTTCAATATTGTTCTTTTTAATTTGTTAAAACGTAAAACTTTTATTTTGACAAAGAATGGCAGGGAAACATTAAAGCTTCTGTTTAGTTGACAGGTTTGTAAATGAGTCTCATTTCAAATCTGTAGAAATGCTGTAAACGTCTATCCACACATTGAATTATTAAATCACATTGCAGAGAAGTTAAACACGGGTGAGGACAGACCAAGATCCTCATGATGATGATGATGATGATGATGGAAACATGAAACATTAATTTCAGGATTGTTGTTGTTGTGTTAAGCTGGTGTCATCTATAGTTAAAGTCATAGTTCACATACGTAATCATGTGGCACTTGACAGAATGCAGAATGAGCGTGTTTCATGTTCCTGCAGTGACATGGAGAAGCAGAAGTTGTCTCTGCTGGATGCTCTCTGCAGGAAGGGCTGTGCTCTAGCGGATCAACTGATGCAGCCAGCAGCACAGGACGGCGCCAGCGCAGGTGAGGTGGGCAGCTCTGATGACGAGCCGCAGGGCATGGCCAAAGCGCTGACTGACACCTTCTGGGAGGTGCAGAAGTGGGCGGAGCTCACTGACTCTAAGGTACGGAGGTCAGGCATTTACACGTGTACTAGTAATTTGATTACTATTATGTTTTATTTGACATGATGATATTCTCTGCAGGTTTTAACATTTTCCTACAAGCATGCGTTAGTAAACAAAATGTACGCAAGAGCCTTGAAGTACGCGACTAAAATCGTCGAGGAGAAACCCAGCAAAGACCATTGGAAGAACTGCATACAGGTAAAAGAATATCCCATGTTCCTTGCATCTGCAAACTTGCTCTGAACTCATTTTTGTTTTAGTTTAGTTTGAGTTCTACACGCTCGCAGATCTTCCTATTATAACGATTAATAAAGCATTCACACGGTATAAATAAGAGATTGATTGTGTAGTTAGTTGTGTATATCATTGATTATATCAGGAGTTTTTGCGTGAGTAAGCTCTGTCAGTTGCGCTTTAAGGGGAAGCACCCTTTGCTCGGTTTCTACATAATCCATTCACAATTTGAAGTAAGGTTTTGTTTGTCTAAGAAACGCGAGTGAATTACGCGAATGAATCTGCTAAATTATTCCGCAAGTCATTTCTTTGATTGACGGTGATAACTGTAGCAATGATTGGAACGATGTCAAAAACAGAGCTGTGCATCAAGTGATTCAGAGTAACAGCAACAACAAGTCTGTGTTGGCTGAATATATTTAGAAGCTTCTACAGTTAAAGATAAAACTTAAAACACTCTTTTTGATGTGTCCTTTTTAAGGCAATGTTTAAAAAATTTAGTTTTTAAATTAAATCTAAAAATATTTAATGCATTATTATTTAATTGTACTTGCTATACTTCAGTATATTAAAAGTACAAAACTTCAAAAAAAGCTAGGGAGTGGAAATGGCAACTGAGCTAATGAGTGATCCTCTGCTTCCATCTACTGGTTATAATAATCATTTAATGTCATTTTCATCTTAAAAGTCTTTGTTTTCCACCAGGATTTTTTTCATGTCATCTTCATAAATGAAAAGTGAATATTTATACTGAATTTTACTCTACACAACTGTAGAGTTAAAAAATAATAAATGTTTTAAAATTTTATTTATAAGTGTTAATTTTATGGGGGGTGGGGGGAGGCCACGTCTTTGTCACCTTTTTCACCCATGGTGAGTTTGCATTCCTGCATCTGCAAGACTGCATTTATTTAATTGTTAAATATTATTACAATTTAAAATAACTCTCTTCTATGTGAATGCATTGTAGAAAGTAATTTATTGCTGTAATCAAAGCTGAATTTTCAGCATCATTAGTCCAGTCTTTAGTGTCACATGGTCCTTCAGAAATCATTCTAATTTGCCGATTTGCTGTTTAAGAAACATTTCTGATTATTATCAATGTTAAAAACAGTTGTGCTGCTTCAAATTTTTGTGGAAAGCGTGATACATTTTATTTTTCAGGATTCTTTGAATATACATTTATTTGAAATATTGAAGATAAGTCAATCATGCCAGAAAAAAAATCTAAATAAGATACTAAGTCATAAATATGTGACAACCAAAATTATGATATATAAAGATGAAATTATGAGATAAAAAGTCAATTATGACAAGCAGTGTTCTTTCAAAAAAAAATTCTTGCTGAGCAAACCTTTTCTCTATTGGGCAGACATTTCGGCCACCTGAGCAAAAACATTCTTTATACCAGACCTGTACAGCACACACAAAAATGAGTGTAACTTTTAACTTTAATGTGCTATTTATATTTGATTTGACCCTTGATGTAACTAAATGATGCACATTTTAGGTTACCTGAGATTTTTTTTTTTACAGAGCTGTTGCCAAGAAATTGTATTAAAATCATTTATAAAAAAAAATCTCTCACACAACAGTTCAATTCTTTATTATAATATAATATAATTGAATATAGCTAATATGAAAAAATTAAGCAGATATTGTTCAAGTCAAAAGTAATGTACTATATGTCATTATTACAAGAAAAGGTAAAAAATTACAAGAAAATCTGTGAAATTCTTCTTTGTTATATATATAAAATGAGATATCTAACTTTTTCACTGTAATTAAACACTTTCTGCAGAATTACACAGATTTTTTTTTTTTACAGAGCTGTTGCCAAGAAATTGTATTAAAATAATTTATAAAAAAAATCTCTCACACAACAGTTCAATTCTTTATTATAATATAATATAATTGAATATAGCTAATATGAAAAAATTAAGCAGATATTGTTCAAGTCAAAAGTAATGTACTATATGTCATTATTACAAGAAAAGGTAAAAAATTACAAGAAAATCTGTGAAATTCTTCTTTGTTATATATATAAAATGAGATATCTAACTTTTTCACTGTAATTAAACACTTTCTGCAGAATTACACAGATTTTCCCGCAAAATCGATTCAATAAATGTGGATAAAATGCACAGATTTACATCATAATGTTTTCAGTAAAATAAGAATATTAGAGTTATTGTGGTAATTATGTGATTGTCTGATATGCTGTGATTGTGTTGTCTGTCTCCTGCAGCTGATGCGTTCTCTGGGCTGGATGCACTGCGTCTCATACACCGAGAACTGGCTGCCCATCATGTACCCGTCTGACTACACCCCCTTCTAACATCCTGTCGCGTGACACACACACACACACACACACACACACACACACACATGCAGTCGTTTGTTTTTAACTGAGGAGACTTTTAATGCCTTTTGGAAACCATCAAGAACCAAACACCTCACATCACATGGTCCTTCATGGATCCCATAATGCCTTCCTGTGTGGATCACAGCACTGAACCAACAGTTCTCATCCTACAGCTTGAATCTTATCGGTGTATTTCACTTGGATTTTTCATCATACTCACATTACGCTTCAGTGTTCGTCTTCTCTTTGGGGAACTTGTATAAAACCTGCATTATGTTGTTCGAAATGTGATTACTGGGCATTTGCTTGGTGGACATTTTTCCCCTCAACAACAATAACAGTGTCTTGTCGGTTAAACGTCAGATGAACTGCTGAATACAGATAACGTCAAGGCAATATGATGGACATCCAGTGGAGTTCTGTGGGTGAAACGTCCAGCTCTGTTTCACCATAGAATCAAAAGAAAACTTTATTAAAATTTTTTTGTGATTGACCCTTATATATGTCAAATGTATGCATGTTTTATAAAGACACAAGGGTCATGTTCATGGCTTTCAATCTCGTGCCGTTCTGAAGAAAGTCTGAGCTCGTGTGATTGAAAGTCATCCAAGTTTTCTCTTATTCTGAGCCTGGACTCAAAATTTATTTTCTGAATTTGTCGTTTTGGTGTACAAGTGAAAAAGAGATGGTAACTTCTTTTAGAGTTTAAATGTGTGAACTTCTCTTTTGTGTCTCAAACGTTCATTCAGGGTAAATTTTTTTGTGATTGACCCTTATATATGTCAAATGTATGCATGTTTTATAAAGACACAAGGGTCATGTTCATGGCTTTCAATCTCGTGCCGTTCTGAAGAAAGTCTGAGCTCGTGTGATTGAAAGTCATCCAAGTTTTCTCTTATTCTGAGCCTGGACTCAAATTTTTTTTTCTGAATTTGTCGTTTTGGTGTACAAGTGAAAAAGAGATGGTAACTTCTTTTAGAGTTTAAATGTGTGAACTTCTCTTTTGTGTCTCAAACGTTCATTCAGGGTTTAGACATTGAAAGCGGATCATCTCTCTCCATTTCCCTTTGTGAAGGGAGACGTTTGAAAGTAAGAAACAAAACCAGCAATTCATGCTACAAGTTTTCACTAGTACACCGTGTAAAAGGAACCATTACCTCCAGAAGAGACGTCATATTTCACTTTTCCTCAGAGGGCTTTTGCATTGGTGGCATGATCTTCCTCCAGTTTCTTAAGTTTTCTATCATGTGTGTTTGTGTTGTTTGTTGATGTTCAGGGCTCAGACGTCTTGAACGGCAGGTTCTTCAAAAATGGCCTTAAATATTCACAATCTTCAAACCCCGTCCACCTCTGCGTTTCTTCAGGAAATATCACATTATTCTGGATCAAAAACCCTTGAATATCTTCAGATATATTTATGGATGTCTTGTATTTATAAAGTATAAATGAATACTAGGTAATGCCAATATTTTAAAGTCATTTTATTTCACACATAGAGTAGTAGGTAGGTGTTATTTTATATCCATTACTCGTGAGACGTTTCAGAAGTAACAGCCGGTTATTTTGTTAACACCGTAAATGTGCTGAACAATGTATTTGATGAAGATTCTGAATAAAATTATATGCAACTGACAATATGTTGCCCATTTTCATGACAAACAGGCTTTGAGTTATTCATGCTGAATGTGTTATGGACAACAACAGAATCACATTTTATTACAGCCGTTAAAAATTTTTTAAGTATTAAAGTTTACTTTTTAGATTTACATTAGATTGAGTTTACTGATATGGTAAACAATATTTGTAAGATCATTGTCATGTATGGTTAATTTATGTATGGTTTAATAATTGTGTGCTGACATGGAGTAAAATGCTCAAATATACAATAAAAATATCAAATGTAATATTACAGTTTGCAACAGCTACTACTGTCCTTCCCCTAACTTGTCATTTTTTCCCCAGATGTAACATTTTTTTTTTTAAATGGTTCAATAATTAAGCCTGTATTTTGTTGGATTTTTTGTGAAACATCATTACAGTATCAGCTGTTTTAAAGCTACATTCACAAACCATGATCAAATTCCAATCTGAATTGGAATTTACGCATCTCCATTTTTTTAGCATCAGCATGGCTTTATTTACAATGCAGACAATCCAGATTTGTTATTCAAATCCCATTTTATGGAATTACTGTTCATAATGTTGTTTTGCAGGCAATCAAATCAGAATGACTTCAATCCTAAAACTAAAAGACAAAAAACATTTATGCTGATTTCCCATAGACTCCCCATGTTAAAATACCCAACTTTACAGCAAAAAAAAAAGTTTATACAGCCTGGTACAAAAAATGGTTTTGGTCTATATATCTAATTCTGCCCTTCATGACAACTGTGAGGGGGGTGAATTTTTTTATAACTCATCCGTTTAAATTATATTAAGCCTTAAAATTCTGCATAATTAAGGGTGTGGCCACTTGAGTGACAGGTGGATTGCCGCTGCTGTCACCGCCGTCGAGCTAGGTGGGCGTGGTTTCAGCAACCAGCTCCCGCCTCTTTGCTCATTTTCAATTATCCGGGAGTGACGCACAGAGACGCGCTGCCCACTTTGAGCTTCAAAAACACTCTTCAGAAACCTACGGGTGATGTCACAGACACTACGTCCATGTTTTTATACAGTCTATGGTATGGATGCTAATGCAGTCATAAATCCTTCTATCGATAAATCTCTGTGCCCCGGCATATGGTGATCAGGCTTCACAGTCACTGATTGATCTTATCGTAGATAAGAGCAAGCACGTGTTGGCCCACACGGACAACACTGTGGCTTTATCATACATCAACTGTCAGGGAGGTCTACGATCACGTCGCATGTCGCAACTCACACGCCATCTTCTCCTTTGGAGTCAGATGTGGCTCAAGTTGCTGCGTGCCATGCACATTCCGGGGGAGCTCAACCGTGCAGCTGATGTGCTCTCATGGCAGCTCACTTTCCCTGGAGAATGGCGACTCCATCCCCAGGTGGTTCATCACAATTGCCATTGTGATGAAATTTTACCTCCGATGAAATTCGGAAGATGTCAGAAGATCTTCCAAACACCGCACAGTCCTGCAGTGTGACTTCTCCTATGACGAACGTCAAACTGTCAAAGACAAGCCATGATCAGAATTAATGCTAGAGATTTCTTCTAACCGCATAAACTTCGGAGCTCTCGTTCTCCGCCCAAGGAATTCATATGATACGTTGCCTTTACTATACTAAACACCAGTTGCACTGCTGTTTTCATGTGGGTGTGTAGTGCTGCTTGCACTATTCTTCTTAAATACGCGGGTATTGCCGACATTCATATACTTTTAATGATATTCAATATTACAGCCCCGCATGCAATGCCGCTCACGGTCACTGAACATGTATGGGTTGATAATGTAGAACTCCGGACAAGTTTTCTTGCGTGCACCCGTTTTTAACGTGTCTTAACTGTCGTACAGTCTGACATTGACAACTGAGATCCCACAGTGTTACATGATCATAATAATAATTTATGCATTTAGCAGATGCTTTTATCCAAAGCGACTTACAGTGCATTCAGGCTATACATTTTTTACCAGTATGTGTGATCCCTGGGAATCAAACCCACAATCTTTTGCGCTGCTAACGCAAAGTTTTCTTGCGTGCACCCGTTTTTAATGTGTCTTAACTGTCGTACAGTCTGACATTGACAACTGAGATCCCACAGTGTTACATGATCATAATAATAATAATAATTTATGCATTTAGCAGATGCTTTTATCCAAAGCGACTTACAGTGCATTCAGGCTATACATTTTTTACCAGTATGTGTGATCCCTGGGAATCAAACCCACAATCTTTTGCGCTGCTAACGCAATGCTCTACCACTGAGCCACAGGAACATCCTGTGGTTATCGTGTTCGTACAGTCTGACAATTACAATCCTAAAGGGCTTTTAAAAATCGCACAGTGTGAGCCCAACTTAAGACCATGCTCACTTACATCAAGAGGGCCGGGGATCTACAAGCATTTTTGAGCCGGCCCACTCTCACGTTGTCCTGAGACCCCGGCCTGGATATGTGCTCAAAGGTTCCCACCACTCCCTTCCGTAACCAGGTGGTGAGCCTGCTAGCGCTGCCCCCGGAGGAGGCAGATCCAGCCTTGGCGTTGTTGTGTCCCGTAAGAGCCTTGAACATGGTGGACTGCACCCAGAGCTTCATAAGCTCAGAGAAGTTCCTTGTCTGCTATGGAGGCCAGCAGAAAGGGAAGGCTGTTTCCAAGCAGCGGTTGGCCCACAGGATAGTGGATGCCATCACCTTGGCATATCAATCCCAAGGCGAGTCATGCCCCCTGGGGGTGAGAACTCACTCTACCCGTAGTGTAGCTTCTTCATGGGCTTAGGTGCATGGCGCCTCTCTGGCACGGAGGAGGCAGATCCAGCCTTGGCGTTGTTGTGTCCCGTAAGAGCCTTGAACATGGTGGACTGCATCATAAGCTCAGAGAAGTTCTTTGTCTGCTATGGAGGCCAGCAGAAAGGGAAGGCTGTTTCCAAGCAGCGGTTGGCCCACAGGATAGTGGATGCCATCACCTTGGCATATCAATCCCAAGGCGAGTCATGCCCCCTGGGGGTGAGAACTCACTCTACCCGTAGTGTAGCTTTTTCATGGGCTTAGGTGCATGGCGCCTCTCTGGCAGGCATTTGCAGAGCTGCGGGCTGGGCGACACCTAACACCTTTGCAAGGTTTTACAAACTTCGCGTAGAGCCGGTGATAGGTAAGTGGCGGGAAGAACTGGCTCAGTGTCACGCTTGCTGCCATTCCCCCTCACAAGGGTATGCGAGTGCCTTTCTTCTTCCAGTCGAGTTCCCCAGATGGCGAACCCTGGTCGAGTATCCTCCATCATCCCCGGCAGTCAGACTCGGCGGAGGAGTCTGACGCCAGGCCCAGTACTTGTGTTACCAAGCCTGGGCTAGGTGTCCCGTCTGTGTGGTTCCCAGTGGGTAATCCCAAATGTGTATTCTTCCACGGTAAGGTTTCCCTCATGGTAAACCCGTATCTTCCCTTGGACAGATTCGGCTCTGTCTGTCTCTGTTGGTAGTAGATTCATCCCTACTCCCAGGTAGGACCTACCTCAGAGACATATTCCATATGTAGTACTGCCCCTCTGGGGCCAGTCCATATTAGTATCTCCACATATCACCTCCCTATGGGTAGGATGTGGTCTCCGTAGTGGCCTTATCCCTTGTACTTAGACACACTTCCTCAATGTTTTCATCTAGTCTTGCTGAAAGAAAGAAAAATGGCACGCCACGGCTTGTCAGCAATTACAGCGTCACAGTGGTAATGACATGCAGTGGTTGTGGCGTTTTCCATAAGACCCCTAATGTTGTCACAACATAACTCATAGTGACCGACAGATGGGGAACGTCTCTGTTACGTACATAACCCTCGTTGCCTGATGGAGGGAACGGAGACGTTATGTCCCCTTGCCACAATCCTGAACCACTCACTGAGTGTGGGGAAACGGTCTCGGCTCCTCAACATAAACCTGAATGAGTGGATGCACGTGGCCATTTTATATTCATGGCTCGGCATGCAAAATCCACTCGCCAATTCTCATTGGCATGTTCTCTTAAACTCAGAGGTGATTGGGGCTCCCAAGTAAGACCCCTAATGTCATCATGACATAACGTCTCCGAGGGTTACCTATATAACAGAGACGTTCAGCTGCTAATCTACAAATTTTCTGGGAAACAGCTAAATGTTTTCTGAGAGGAAACGATTTATTTTGCCTCTTATGATAATAAATCTAAAGTAAAAGTAAAATACTGGAGAAGGATTTAAAATAAACTTTTACAGAACAGAAGAGTAGGATTTTGGGAAATTTAAGTTCTGACTACAAGGCAATTTTACTAAAAACGGTGGAATTTTTGCTCCAACGCAACTCAATTACTATTTTAATGGAGAAAGGCCCAACTAAATTGCTGGCTTTAAGGCTGAAAAATAGTGAATAGGTGAATGCTATATTTAAGGACTTTAATGAGCAGCTTTACAGTTCCGAGGTGGGTTTGGATGAACAACAGAGAATTGAATTCATATCAAAATTAAATTTCCCTCACCTAAGTGACAAGCAACGTAATTTTCTCAATTCTCCAATTGAACTGAGTGAATTAAAAGAGGCTTTAGAATCAGTGAATAAGGGTAAGGCCCCTGGCCTGTATGGCTTACCCCCAGAAGCCATACTTAGTGATATGGGATTTGCTTGGACACACTCCTTCTTGATTCCTTAAATTTTGCCATAGACACGGGTTGTTTTCACAGAGATCAGAACACTGCCCTTATTTCCCTTATTTTGAAAAAAGGGAAGAGCCCTCTCTACTGCTCTAGCTATAGGCCGATTTCATTCATTTGCATGGACACTAAGGTTTATGCTAAAGTTCTAGCCCTTAATTTAGATCAAGTTGCTAGTTCTTTAATCTCTTATGATCAGACAGGATTTATTAAGGGACGCTGTGCTATGGATAATGTTTGACGTCTTCTGAATATTATAGACATGCCCAATCCGACTGACGATCAATGAGCTGTTCTCTCACTAGACGCAGAGAAAGCCTTTGATCGCATCGATGTATCTTTGGTCAGTTTTGAATTGTTTTGGCTTTGGTCCCCATTTTATGTATATGGTACGAACACTCTATAGCAATGTTTTTGCACAGGTGTTGACAGGGATGGGTTGCTCAGGTGCGTTTCTGAAAAATAGTGAATAGGTGAATGCTATATTTAAGGACTTTAATTAAATTTTAGAATCAAAAATTAAATTTCCCTCACCTAAGTGACAAGCAACGTAATTTTCTCAATTCTCCAATTGAACTGAGTGAATTAAAAGAGGCTTTAGAATCAGTGAATAAGGGTAAGGCCCCTGGCCTGTATGGCTTACCCCCAGAAGCCATACTTAGTGATATGGGATTTGCTTGGACACACTCCTTCTTGATTCCTTAAATTTTGCCATAGACACGGGTTGTTTTCACAGAGATCAGAACACTGCCCTTATTTCCCTTATTTTGAAAAAAGGGAAGAAGCTATGCTTATCTTCACCTCCTATACCTGTTCCAGCAGTGTAATCAGGAAAGCCTTCTTGAAATGGTGCGTTAAGTTCACATCAGTCACATCACCTTTCATCAGATTCTCATGGTAGCTGAGTAAATCCTCACCTTATCCAGCTCTGTCAGTAATGTGGCGTTAAAAGCTTTCTTAAAGTTCTCAATAAACACCAGGTCTGACTGATAATGGACCTTGTTTGCTAAGATAATTGTTGTCCCTGTTTGACAAAAGTGAAGCATGGTGTCAAGAAGCTCATTGAGACAGTCATGGTGATAGACCACATCAGCTGCAAAAACATAATCGTAATGATGGGTGGAGTGGGGAAACATCTCCTCTAGTTTGTAGCCCCATGGTAATGCTGTAACCTGGGGTTCATGTCTCCGTTGCCACTTGGTATTCCGGTTCAAGTTACACCTTAGATTACCAAGGATTTCTGGCAGATCTGTGGCTGTCATTTTAGCACCTACAAGTTATTGACATTGTTTAGTTCTGGTCACAGGCTTAGTCTAAACCAGTGGTTCCTAACCACATTCCTGGAGTACCCTCAACACTGCACATTTTGCATGTTTTCCTGATCCCTGATTTCCTGGGTCAACTCATCAGCTCATTAGTAAAAATTTCAAGACTTGGAATGGGTGTGTCAAACAAAATTGGACACCCTGGTTTAGACCATTGATTGCATGTTTTCCCCAGACATGTCCTGGCCGGGTTTTCTAAATTGCCTAAAATGTTGGGGTTGTGGCTTTGTTTTCCTAACCCCTAACCAATTAGAAAGACCTTTATCCACGCCCCCTACTTTTCGGCACGCCCTAATCTTTCACCACACCCACTGCTCCAGCCTGAAGTTATCCCTACATCTCCGCCAGGACATGTCTCGGAAAAAGAGGACATGTGATCGCGCTATGATTGCATCAGATATCGAGACTTACCCAGAAGTGTGGCAACTATCGAGACGAGGCCCGTTCCTGCTCCGAGCTCTAGCGTCAATTTGTCAAGTAGATTAATCTGCTGTCGGCCTGTTGGGGTGTCCAGGAATCGGCAAAGGGCCAATGCCTTTGACATTCAAAACCAGGAGTTCATAGTCTCCATTAGAATCCATGTATTTTACTTTCTCACAAAAGTACACGTATACTTTTTTATTGATCTGACAGGTTTGTCTACTGTTGTTGAATGTTTCATACTCACCGCTGGCCATACCACACCACCACAATGGTCTATGGCTTCCTGAATTTTGATTTCATGACCCAGAAAGTAGTAGATCTCCTTGCCAAGACTGTAGTAGACTATGGGAGCCCAGGATCTGCGCTCTGTTGGTTCTGTGTTGGCAGGTACAGCTGAGGGAAAGAAAGAATAAGTGCATCCCTTCAAATAAGTATTTCTATAAACACATTGGGCCTCATTTATCAATCTAACGTAGAAACGAGTGCAGATCCGTGTGCACAAGCCAACTTACGACAGAGTTCACGTGTGATTCATGAAACATTCATATGCCGCCAATCTCATCGTACGAATGATCGCACTTTGATAAATGTGGCGGCAGAAAACAATCGTCATTTGAATATCACACCCCTAAAAACACCCTGGTTTAGAAGCCTCGCCCCTTTCCCGAGTTTACAACACGGAGAAACGAAACCTGGCTAAAAAGAGGAAGTAATCTTGTGAAAGAGAAATTGATCTTACTCCAAAAACACCCGTTAACCTTGTAATTGCAAACAATTAGGCTACATTAATTTATGTAATTTATACAGGTATGTATATTAAAATACTGGTAAATATAAACAGCCTATTTAGTTCCCCTCACTCTACAACAAATATTTTCGATTTAATGGTATCCAGAACAGAACAAGAATGAAAAATAAGTAGTTATAAAATTATATTTTAAACTATAAAATAAAACACAAAATTAGGCTATAGTGGCATTCATTATAAACGGCATACAAATGTCAAGCAAAACTGAAACGGCATTGGGCTCACGAGCCTATCTCATACCCCAAGAATCCAAATGTTTCCATTTTTGCCATATTTGTAACATTTGTTTGCATAACTATTATTCATTATGTAGCCTAAACATGGCTTTAAACTTCAGTCATGTTCTAATATCCGTGTAAAATCCTTCACATGCGCAAAATTTTTTGTTTGTGCGCTGCACGCTGATTTTACAGCAGACCTTTTAAAATAAACAGTGGAACTTTTATGTTTGGTTGCATTTTAATTTGATGATGAATGGCTGAAATGTCAGGCAACGGTAGAGCTAATGTTGTTTGTGTGTGCGTGAGGTGCCTGTGCGATCAGATGGATTCAATCAAATAAAGATATAAAGAAAATAAATAAAATGCATTAAGAGTGTCACAAAAACGAGCGTATAGCCTATACTTGTTGCACAGTGTTTTTTTTTTATTTTGTTAATCTGTTAATTATATTATAGCCTATTATATATTTTGTGTGATTTTATTCCTTTTATAGGCTTAATTTCTGTCTTTCTCCTTTCACAGAAGCGCTGCAGGTGCATGATGCGACTATTGAATCCTCATGGTCTTGTTTATGCTGCTATTCGCGCATATAAAGCTAAAGCACTCTATAAAACAACAACAAAAAAAGACATTCTAATCTTACTGGTTAACGATCGACTAATGAGCTTTGTTTGATGGTCATGAATATAAAAATTAACAAAATGCTGTCATTCTACGATTCTCCACCGTATTTACTATGCTGCGCGCAGGTTCAGGTAACTCAAAAGCTTGTGTACACGAGCTGAGACCAGACATGAGATTTGATCGTACCCACGTCCATATTGATAAATTCCAAGTTTTGCGTTGAAACGACCGTATGCCCAATTTTCTGTCGTACGTTCGTTCGTAAATGAGGCCCATTGGCATTGGTCCTCTACAATTTGCAAACCTAACCTTCTTCCTCTTCCTCTGCAGATCTAACAAATTCTTGGAATCCTTTGTCTACTTGGTTCTCCTCCATCTTATTTTCTAAACTCTGAGTATCATCACACTCCAGATGTTCCACTTCTTCTGCATTGTTTCCTGTCTCGCTTGTAGAGTTTGGTTCCACAGCATCCTGTTTGCTTGACTCAAGTTTATCATTGTCCTCCTCTTCCTTGTTCATCTCTTGAACATGGTCACCTTCCTGCTCTGGTGTCTTGCTGGTTGCTACATAAATCCTCACATCATCCAGCTCTTCAAGGAGTGTAATATCAAAATATCTAAGAAAGTTGTTGATGAAATCCAGATCTGAGGCATAGCGAACCTTGTTTGCCCAGACTAGAGTAGTTCCCGGCTGGCAGAAGTGACGCATAGTGACCAGCAGCTCGGCCAGGAAGTCGTGGTAATAGACCACATCAGTCGCCAACACGTAATCATACTGGTGTGTGGATCTGGGGAAGGTCTCATCCAGCTTGTGACCCCAGTAGAGTTCTGCTACCAGGGGCTCATGTCTCCGTCGGCCTCTCGTGTTCTTGTTGAGGTTGTATCTCAGATTACCTAGAATCTCGGGTAAATCTGTGGCTGTTAGTTTGGCACCTATAGAGCAATTTCACTGATTATCTTGCAACATAGAAAACCAATTAGAATAAACCTGAATCTTATCACAACACTTACCCAATAACGTGATGACAACCGAAAGTAAGCCGGTTCCAGCCCCAAGTTCAAGAACTGATTTGTCGAGTAAATCAATGTGTTGGCGACCCTGCAGTGTTTCCATGAATCGGCAAAGTGCAAGTGCCTATATGAAGGGAATACAAATTATATTTTAAAGGTGCACCATGTTTGTTTTGACTGTTCTTGACTGTTCTCTTGGACTTTATCCTAGCACCTATTTTCTTGAATGCAGCATCACACAGCTCTTTGGTTACTGATGCCATTATAGATATACTATGTTCACTTTTGCATTTGACTCTTATGATTAATTAATTCTGCAGCTGAAAGTGTCTCACCGCTGGCCATATAGTAGCACCGTAAGAATCGATGGACTCCTGAATTGTAATTTCCTGACCCAAAAAACTGAAAACTTCTTTCCCGGGTCTGTAGTAAAAGGTTGGTGCCCATGATCTCTTGTACTCCTGTTGTTTATCATTTTCTGTGTTTCCTTCTAAAAGAAAAGACCAAGTCAGTCTCTAATTCACTAGATAAGCAACTGTGTTTTAGAATAAATCACTAACCTGATTTCTGCTCTACAAATGTTGAATCCATCTCACAGCAGCCGTCATTGTCTTCATCTCCACTATCCCCAGGTTCAGTTTCAAGGTTTGTGTTGTCCTCCTCATCTTTGATATTGTTCAAATTTCCATCCTCCAACTTTAATGTTTCCTTCTGGTTTTCCACATCAACATACCCTGTAGCCTGTTCTTCTCTAAATTGTACATCTTTCTTTTCATATTCTCGAACCTCGATCTTTCCTTCGTTCATCTCTTTCTTTGTCTTTTTATTGACTGTTTCATACTCATCCACTCCTTTCCTCGCAACCCCTTTAGTCTCTTCTGACATCACTAGTCTACTTTCTTCTCTCGTGGTGGCGGAGTAAATCTTGACCTCTCCGTTGTCTGCCAGCAGGGTGGTGTTGAACGTTTTTTTGAAGTTCTCCACAAACACCAGATCAGAATCAAAGCGGGTCTTGTTGGCCCATATGAGGGTTGTGCCCGGCTGGCAGAAGAAGCTCATAGTGACCAGTAATTCTGCTAGGTAGTCATGATGATAGACCACATCAGCTGCTAATATGTAGTCGTATCTGTAGACTGAATGAGGGAAGGTCTTATTGAGCTCACAATCCCAAGAGAGCTCCGCCACCTGTGGCGTGTATCTGCAGCGGCCCCGTGTGTTTCTGGACAGGTTGCATCTCAGATTCCCGAGGACTTCAGGCAGGTCAGTTGCTGTCACCCAAGCACCTGGAGATGATTATACAGTTATGAAAACACATAACACAACATTATGCTAATAACATGTTTGTGAATAATCCAAAACTTTAGTACTTACCCAACAGACTGGCCACGATGGACACAAGACCTGTGCCGGCTCCAATTTCTAGCACCGCTTTGTCAACAAGATCAACTGTTGCTTGATTGGACTCAAGGTATCGACACAGAGCCCGAGCCTAAATAATAATTCAGAAAATGCATCATGATTATGAATATCAGTGAGAAAACCAATGTAAAAATGGTTAAAGGTGAACTGTGCCATTAGTTGTTCCTCTGGAGGCATCAAATGTAGTTTTAAAAATAATGACCCGTTTCAGACTGGTTCCTCAAACACTCCTACCATGTGCCCATCCTCGTTTGCCATTGGTCAGTCAGTCAGATAGTTCTGCCCCAAACTCACATGATTGGTTGAGTCAGAAGTTGGCATTTCAAACAACTCATACAAACAGATCATTGTTGTGAAAGTGTCACAGAGTCACAGGATTTCACTGTTCAGGAAGTCAAACTACCAATGACTGACTTACAGTTTCTCTGAACATGAAACTGACACACCAGAAAGAATTTCAACATCCAAAATGACACACTTCAGCTTATATATTTTGAATATGTAATGAACTAATTGTTTCACTGCTGGCCAGATGACAGAACCAAATGAATCGAGAGACTCCCAGATGCTGATTTCATGGTCGGCAAAATAATGGATCTCCTTTCTGGGCTCCCAGGATACCTTACGCACACGGACTTCAGCTTCTGCTCAATATAACAAATGAAAAAACTGATGCATTCCTCAATAAAATCTTCACAGATGCAGTGCTTACAGTCAGAGATTAAAGGAATAGTTCACCCAAAAATGAAAATTTGCTGAAAATGTACTCAGGCCATCCAAGATGTAAATGAGTTTGTTTCTTCATCAGATTTTAAGAAACTTGCTCACCAATTGGGGATTATTGTGATGTTTTTAGGACATTTTAGCACGTTTCATTTTTTAGCTGAACTATTCCTTTAAAAGAAGGTGATCTTGAGGTTATTTTCCAATACATATTTAAGTTATTTACCATCATGCTTTTCTTTGTCTTCATTTGTATCATTTTCCCCAGTGTTCACACTCCCCTCCGTCTCCACTGTGGCGTCTCCATTTCCAGACTGAATGCAATCCATGATGATAATGTCCCAGTTCAAAAATGTCCAAATTTACCCTAAGCTAAGTCTTACTGTATTTCCTTAAATGCATTTTGCAGCTTCAGGAGAATTCAATGCAGTAACTGCAGTTCACTGCACCTTCAGCTGGCTAAATCTCCAGAGGAGTCCATGTGTCTGCAGAGGTAAGCTATACCTTGTTGTTTCTGCAACTGCATCCTCAGCCGTCACCCAGCAAGGTTATAGATGGGCATCACGCAACACTCCAGTGTCACACTGGTATTAACTATATTTAGCTGGAGATTCATGAAGCAGTTGCACATCCACACAAACACTGAGAAATAGAGTATGATGTAGGAGATGGGGAACAAGCTTCTGCTTGCACAAAATGAAGGTAAACACTGAAGCCTTGAGATAATGGAGATCAACTAATACTATAAGTTGATCTAAGGAAGCTACGCAAGGAATTATGTGAGATACGACTCCATACGACCTATGTTTCTTGTTATTCTTGTTATTTTGAATCTTGCAAAACCTGTCAAGAATATGTTTGGATCATACTTTACCCCAAAATGAGAATTCTTAGGGTAAACAAAATGCACACAATTAAGTAAACTGGCCCTCTCCAATAAAATATTGATAAATGAAGTATTTAAATGTAATAATTTATGCATCATATGTTATGCAGTGCTTTTCAAGGTAAATAAAATACACACGATAATACAAAATGTACATCATTTTGTTGGTTTTGTGGTGCAATGTAATCTAAACATGTGGCATTCAACCTTTAATTTTTAGCCATTAATTCCATCCCTGTTGGTTTCTATGAGTCTAGGCAGCTGGTATGCCCTAAATTGATTCCACAGAAGGGAAACCCAATATAACACTATATCTCTGGAGGCCACATGAGGTCATTGCTGTTAATCTCTTATCCAACTGGCTCGCACTAAATCCGCTCTATATCTTCTCCAGTTTCTTGTATGGTTGTCAAAATTCTCTGGAATCAGTGGGCAATTGAACATCTTCACCATGTAGGGCCTGATATTTTGGTGATTTGGCACCAGAGACACCAAGCTACATTTACACCATTTGACAGATGCGTGCATGAAGAGAGCATCTTGTTGTAATGTTAAAATGACAGGCTTTCCTGCTTGAGGATGTTTTTGAAAACTCTCTTCTGCAGGAGTAGATGTATGTGGTGTACATGTGTTTGCATCATGTAATAATGACACTGGCAGACTCAAGCACATGCTGCCAGTATCAAATATCTCTGTTACATGGTCCAAATGGGCTGCTGTTCTCAGAAGATCCAGAACATGTTTGTAATCCATTACTGCTACATGCTGTTAGTCATGAACACATCTGGTTCTTCTTAACTTAGAAACTATGCCAAAAAAAAAAACAGGTCTACTTTTATCTAGAAGTGCCCAATAATAAAGACCTGTAAACATTGTAAGCAATGTTTCAGAATCAGTTGTTTAGAGAAGGAAACCTGAATCTGAATCTTCCCTTTCCCAGCAATGAATATGCCCGTGTTCAAATTGTAAAAGTACATTTTCTGTATCAAAAAGTCATCAAAACTCAAGAGAGTGAATGTTATGAAAAACGTGATCACATCAAAATAGTAGTACTGCTCACAACTCTCTAGAACAGAGATATTCAATGCATGATTGATCATATTTACATTTACATGGATAAATAATGACCCGTTTCAGACTGGTTCCTCAAACACTCCTACCATGTGCCCATCCTCGTTTGCCATTGGTCAGTCAGTCAGATAGTTCTGCCCCAAACTCACATGATTGGTTGAGTCAGAAGTTGGCATTTCAAACAACTCATACAAACAGATCATTGTTGTGAAAGTGTCACAGAGTCACAGGATTTCACTGTTCAGGAAGTCAAACTACCAATGACTGACTTACAGTTTCTCTGAACATGAAACTGACACACCAGAAAGAATTTCAACATCCAAAATGACACACTTCAGCTTATATATTTTGAATATGTAATGAACTAATTGTTTCACTGCTGGCCAGATGACAGAACCAAATGAATCGAGAGACTCCCAGATGCTGATCTCATGGCCGGCAAAATAATGGATCTCCTTTCTGGGCTCCCAGGATACCTTACGGACACAGACTTCAGCTTCTGCTTAATATAACAAATGGAAAAACTGATGCATTCCTCAATAAAATCTTCACAGATGCAGTGCTTACAGTCAGAGATTAAAGGAATAGTTCACCCAAAAATGAAAATTTGCTGAAAATGTACTCAGGCCATCCAAGATGTAAATGAGTTTGTTTCTTCATCAGATTTTAAGAAACTTGCTCACCAATTGGGGATTATTGTGATGTTTTTAGGACATTTTAGCACGTTTCATTTTTTAGCTGAACTATTCCTTTAAAAGAAGGTGATCTTGAGGTTATTTTCCAATACATATTTAAGTTATTTACCATCATGCTTTTCTTTGTCTTCATTTGTATCATTTTCCCCAGTGTTCACACTCCCCTCCGTCTCCACTGTGGCGTCTCCATTTCCAGACTGAATGCAATCCATGATGATAATGTCCCAGTTCAAAAATGTCCAAATTTACCCTAAGCTAAGTCTTACTGTATTTCCTTAAATGCATTTTGCAGCTTCAGGAGAATTCAATGCAGTAACTGCAGTTCACTGCACCTTCAGCTGGCTAAATCTCCAGAGGAGTCCATGTGTCTGCAGAGGTAAGCTATACCTTGTTGTTTCTGCAACTGCATCCTCAGCCGTCACCCAGCAAGGTTATAGATGGGCATCACGCAACACTCCAGTGTCACACTGGTATTAACTATATTTAGCTGGAGATTCATGAAGCAGTTGCACATCCACACAAACACTGAGAAATAGAGTATGATGTAGGAGATGGGGAACAAGCTTCTGCTTGCACAAAATGAAGGTAAACACTGAAGCCTTGAGATAATGGAGATCAACTAATACTATAAGTTGATCTAAGGAAGCTACGCAAGGAATTATGTGAGATACGACTCCATACGACCTATGTTTCTTGTTATTCTTGTTATTTTGAATCTTGCAAAACCTGTCAAGAATATGTTTGGATCATACTTTACCCCAAAATGAGAATTCTTAGGGTAAACAAAATGCACACAATTAAGTAAACTGGCCCTCTCCAATAAAATATTGATAAATGAAGTATTTAAATGTAATAATTTATGCATCATATGTTATGCAGTGCTTTTCAAGGTAAATAAAATACACACGATAATACAAAATGTACATCATTTTGTTGGTTTTGTGGTGCAATGTAATCTAAACATGTGGCATTCAACCTTTAATTTTTAGCCATTAATTCCATCCCTGTTGGTTTCTATGAGTCTAGGCAGCTGGTATGCCCTAAATTGATTCCACAGAAGGGAAACCCAATATAACACTATATCTCTGGAGGCCACATGAGGTCATTGCTGTTAATCTCTTATCCAACTGGCTCGCACTAAATCCGCTCTATATCTTCTCCAGTTTCTTGTATGGTTGTCAAAATTCTCTGGAATCAGTGGGCAATTGAACATCTTCACCATGTAGGGCCTGATATTTTGGTGATTTGGCACCAGAGACACCAAGCTACATTTACACCATTTGACAGATGCGTGCATGAAGAGAGCATCTTGTTGTAATGTTAAAATGACAGGCTTTCCTGCTTGAGGATGTTTTTGAAAACTCTCTTCTGCAGGAGTAGATGTATGTGGTGTACATGTGTTTGCATCATGTAATAATGACACTGGCAGACTCAAGCACATGCTGCCAGTATCAAATATCTCTGTTACATGGTCCAAATGGGCTGCTGTTCTCAGAAGATCCAGAACATGTTTGTAATCCATTACTGCTACATGCTGTTAGTCATGAACACATCTGGTTCTTCTTAACTTAGAAACTATGCCAAAAAAAAAAACAGGTCTACTTTTATCTAGAAGTGCCCAATAATAAAGACCTGTAAACATTGTAAGCAATGTTTCAGAATCAGTTGTTTAGAGAAGGAAACCTGAATCTGAATCTTCCCTTTCCCAGCAATGAATATGCCCGTGTTCAAATTGTAAAAGTACATTTTCTGTATCAAAAAGTCATCAAAACTCAAGAGAGTGAATGTTATGAAAAACGTGATCACATCAAAATAGTAGTACTGCTCACAACTCTCTAGAACAGAGATATTCAATGCATGATTGATCATATTTACATTTACATGGATTACAGAAATGCAAAGTTTCAGAACTAAACATGAATTTTGACTTCTGAATGCTGCACGAAGTTGTAAAGCTAGAGTTCCGACCTTGATTTTCTGCTGGTGAACTGCTGTGATGGTGGTTTGCTTGTGAATTTGGAGTTGATTGTGGGGGATCTGCTACACTTTTGGACCAAAGGTCAGGTTCACCATCCAGAGCATCTCCATGGATCACTTCTTTTATCAGAGATGAGTAGATGAGTTTGTTTCTTCCAAGCCCATCAAGACGTTTTTAACTTCAAACCGCTGCTTCGGGCTAAAATACAAGTCCATAATGCTTAATAACTCTTCCTCCAGTGAAAATCTGGTCTGAATCAGGAGAGAAATCTACACAGATCAAGCACCGTTTACAAGCCAAAACAGTCCAGAACGGTTCTAAACAAATATGTGGGTGGATTTTGATGTGAGATGGACTTTTTCACTGTAGGAAGTGTTATTATGGAAGCAATGGTTTGAAGATAAAAATATCTTGATTAAATTGATGATGGATTTGTTTCTTACAAAAGCACAGCTTTTGGCGTAACAAGACATTAATTGATGGACTGGAGTCATTACTTATTTACTACTACTTATCAATTTAATATTACTTATTACTTACGTATCCTACTACTTGTTTCACTTCTGTTTCAGTTTTTATATCCATTTCTTACTATGTGTAAGTAAGTTGTTGTTTTTTAGCATGTGTGGTTTGGCAGTGTTATTTTTTAGGATTACTGATAAACTGCTGTCATTTGATTTCAATGTAGAATACAGTTTCCTTTCTTCTGTATGTTGACTAAAGTTATGACAAAGCTGCTTGTTTTTAAATGTTCAGACTGAATGTTAGTATATTAATTAACCATACGTTTCCATGATTCCATTCCATGATTCTATAAATTTCAAGAACTGTATGTTAAATAAAATCAATAGTTATTAAGGAGGGAAAAAAACCCATCTTGATTTTGTTGTTTGATACTTTAAGTTAGATTAATTTCATATGTAATTATTATTATTATTATTATTATTAATAGCTCAATTTTTATTGTCTTTATTATTGTAAGAAAGAATAAAATAACACAAATCAGTGGTTTAAACCTTTTTAGACATTTCATAGTTGGTTTGGGTTTTGGTGGTTCCTCCTCGCCATGAGTCTGCCCCCAGAGGCCCCTCCTCTCCATGAGTCTGCCCCCAGAGGCCCCTCCTCTCCATGAGTCTGCCCCCAGAGGCCCCTCCTGTCCATGAGTCTGCCCCAGAGGTGGCAGTGTCCACTTCTGAACTCTCTGTCTGCCTTTTTACGGCCAAGGAGGCCTTCCATGAACTCTCTGTCTGCCCCGTTATGGCCAAGGAGGCTGTCCTTGGTATGTCACAGTTGGTTTTGGGTTTTGCTGGTTCTTGTCATGTGTTTCCTTTGACCCTGTCATGTGATTTTGCCATGTGGTCTTATACAATTATCATTATATAGGTATTTGGGCAGCAGAAGAGGAATACTGTTGTACAGAAAATACCAGCAAACAAGTACAACCCCAATTCTGGAAGAGTCGGGACGTTTTGTGAAATGCCATAAAAGTCAAGAATATGTGATTTGTTCATTCTCTTTAACCTTTATTTAATTGACTAAACTACAAAGAAAAAAAATCCAATATTTTCACTGGCCAACTTAATTTTATTTTGTAAATATAAACACATTTTGATTTTGATGGCTGCAACACACACCAAAAAAGTTGGAACAAAGTCATGTTTAACACTGTGTCACATCAACTTTCCTTTTAATTACAATGTTTAATTGTTTGGGAATTGAGAATACCAATTGTTAAAGTTTTGCAAGCAAAATGTTTGTCCAATCTCACTTGATACGAGACTTCAGATGCTCAGCAGTCTCTGATCGTCGTTGTCGGATTCTCCTTTTCATGACTGGTCATACATTTTCAATAGGGGACAAATCTGGACTGATCTAGTACATTCACCCTGATCTACGTGTCTATGCAACCACGCTGTTGTAGCACATGCAGAAAGAGCCCTTGCATAGTCTTGCTCGAATAACCATGGACTTCCCATGACCGACGTGATCTTGATGGCAGTACATGTCTCTGTACAATTTCAATATATGCCTCCATTAGGGTGACCGTACGTGCCATTTTTCCCCGACATGTCCTGGCTAGGATTTGTTTTGGCTTTGTTTTCCTGTTTTCATGCTTGCTGAAGGTAATGATCGAAAAGTAGTTTGACCAATAACATGCAGGCATTGTACATAATGGACCAATCATGGTGTGTGTGAGAAGGTGGGATTTACGGTCAAAGCGATGCAATTACGCGTACATAGGATGTGTGTTCAACTTAAAAGCAGCTCAGATCGATCAGTGTTCGACATCAAAGTACCTTGAGAGCATTTTGAAAGCATAAGGAACCGTCTGTATGGTATTTTGATGTCATACACCGATGTACACACGCAAACAAAGCCAAA
>NW_015505774.1:784705-793512 GCF_001515645.1 Sinocyclocheilus grahami | reverse complement strand
CTACCGTAAAATTAATGTCCAATACATGTAATGTCCAATACAGTTTTTCACCGTATATAGTAGGGGATTTTACCGTTAACCATTTAACAGGTTTTTAATGTAGCATTTTTACAGTCTTTTACCGTTAAATTCATGGTCATTTTTTATGCATAGACTCGATGCATAGTTTGGGTCTCCTAGAGTAACAGAGATTCAAGTTGCATTTATTGAAGCAGCAGCAGACTGTGTTAAGTGACAGTGGTTTACTAAAGTACTCCTGAGTACATGTGGCTATATTTAACACGACAATTGCATTTTTTTGACGAACATGACGGTTTCTTTTGCAATGCCATCTGAGGGCTCAAAGGTCATGCACATTCAACTGAGGTTTCCTGCCTTGCCCTACACAGACTGAGATTTCTCTGGAATCTCTGAATCTTTTCACAATTTTATTTATGGTAGTTGGTGAAAGACCTAAATTTTTTTCAATTTTGCATTGAAAAATTCTCTCATGAAATTTGGTACAAAGTGATGAGCCATGATCCAGCTTTGCTTGCAAAGAGTGAGATGCTCCTTTCATACCAAAACATAATACCCTGACCTATTACCAATTCACCTGCTTACTGTGAACTGTTTCAAAACAGTTTCACTTGGATATTCTATAACCTTTTCACTTTTATTTTGCCTCTGTCCCAACTTTTTTGGAGTGTGTTGCAGCCATCAAAATCAACATTTGTTTATATTTACAACATTTATTTAAGTTGGTCAGTGAAAACTTTGGAAATCTTTTCTTTGTACTCATTGTGTATTTTCTATGTTAGGGTGAACTGTTTCAAAACAGTTTCACTTGGATATTCTATAACCTTTTCACTTTTATTTTGCCTCTGTCCCAACTTTTTTGGAGTGTGTTGCAGCCATCAAAATCAACATTTGTTTATATTTACAACATTTATTTAAGTTGGTCAGTGAAAACTTTGGAAATCTTTTCTTTGTACTCATTGTGTATTTTCTATGTTAGTGCTGTATGAACTACTTATAAAGCAATTTTATTCACACCTACCCTCATTGTTTTCATCCTGGTCCATTTGTGTGTCTGAAAGCCGAAGGTCCTTATAAGTACAAATTCACAGGAGCTCTTCAACTTTCCCTCATTGGCCTCTGTGTCTCTGTCCCAAAACTGGGTTTGAGATGATCGACAGCAGCAGCTGCGCAGTGAATGCAGGTCAGCCAGCGAAAGGGAGGGCGCCAGATCCAAGATTAAAAAGATACTCTCTCTCTCAAACACAAGAGATGATCTGGACTCGGTTCTGGAAGCAGGAATGTAGATGTTGTTTGGCTGAGATCACAATAACACTTCAATCAAACGCGATGAGCAGCTGAACTCCTCTGACCTTTAAAGTCAAACACTCAGTTGAGGCTCTACGCCAGGAGTTTTACTATAGTGTTATATAACAGGAGCAACAAAACATCTAACTGATGTCTATGGCTCTTTATTGTTCTCCCTTCAGGTCAGCTTTATGACTTCAAAGCCCCTCATTCTCAAAGATGATATTTTAAGACCACACCATATTTCTGATACTTTTGCTGATACTTTTACAAAGCTGCTCATTTTAAAACTTTATTTACAGAAACTAGGCGTGGTAATATATGAAAAAAATTATAATTCAAAAGTTACAAAATTTGGGATCAGTATCATTTTTAATGTTTTGTAAAGACATGTCTTATGCTTATCAAGGCTACATTTCTTTGATCAGAAATAACTTGTGAAATATTATCACAATTTAAAAGAACAGTATAGAATCGGGTAGAATTGCTACAAGTTTAAAATATACTTTAATTCATAATTTATTCCTGTGATACAAAGCTGAATTTTCAGCATCATTAACTCTAATCTTCAGTGTCATGATCCTTCAAAAATCATTCTAATATGCTGTTTTGTTATCAGTGTTGGAAACAGTTGTGGTGCTTAATATTTATTGTATATAACCTGCGATACTTTTTCAGGATTCTTTGATGAACAGAGTGTTAATAAGAACAGCATTTATTTAAAATAGAAATCTTTTGTAACATTAAAAATGTTTAAGGTCAGTCATTTTTTTGTCTTTTTTTCCTGAAAGAAATTTCAGTTTTTGTTTTTATACATGCTTACACAGTTTTTGAAACTATGGCTCCATTTCTACACACATACTCTACACACAAAACCACAAAACACACACACATCATGCAAAATGTCACACATACAGTATCTTGCAAAAGCAAACACGTCTTTTAAAACTATTTTAAAACTTGCATAGAAACTCTACACACAAACATAAAATAATTAGCCACATACACACCAAACTACACAGATATGAAAAATGTAAAACACTACTCTTGTGTGTGTCTTTTGCTTGTTCAGAGCGCAAAGGAGAGCACAAGAGTTTGTCATAGCACTCACATATATGCACATACACTGTACACATACACATACACTGTATATACAGTATGCATATACAACTGATGTTTTACAGTTATGCAACTGAACTGAATCAATACTGAACTGACTTGAGCTGTATAATGACACTATTGGCTTGTTAGAGCTGCTTTACAGCAGAATTTGAATTTGATACTATTGTGAAGCTGCTGTGAAACAGTCTATATTGTGCAAAGCGCTTTAGAAATAAAGTTGACTCTCTGACCTGGCCTGTATACATATTCAGTGTATATATATATATATGTGTGTGTGTGTGTGTGTGTGCGTACGTATATGTATGTACTGTATGCACACACACATAGATCACATATACATACACTGTAAACAGATATGCAAGGGGGTAAAAATAATTTCTCTCTCAAAACATTGAGTTTTGATTTCTAAGTGAACAAATGATGTATAAGTCGGTGTTCAGAGTAAGAAAGATTTTTGTAAAAAAGATTGTTTAATAACAAACTGAGTTTAAAGCACGTAATGTGCTTGTAGTTTTGCAGACTTGGTCTATAGATTAGGTTTATGAGTGAGTGGTTTCACTAGAGTGGGCCTCAAGTACCACTTTTAGAGTCTAAGCAGTTTTTAAAAACTGTAATACTTTTATTCAGCATGGTTGTGTTAAATAATAAAATGATAAAAAAACAACCAAAGTAAAGACTAATATTGTTAGGAAAGATTTCTATTTTGAATAAATGCTGTTCTTTTCAACGTTTTATTAACCAAAGAATGCTAAAAAAAATCACAAATAAATGCAGCCTTGATGAACAGAAGAGACTTCTTTAAAAAACATTAAAAATCTTACTGATCCCAAACATTTGAGCAGCAGTATATACATATATAAACACACACATACAGTGGGTACGGAAAGTATTCAGACCCCCTTAAATTTTTCACTCTTTGTTATATTGCAGCCATTTTCTAAAATCATTTAAGTTAATTTTTTTCCTCATTAATGTACACACAGCCCCCCATATTGACAGAAAAACACAGAATTGTTGACATTTTTGCAGATTTATTAAAAAAGAAAAACTGAAATATCACATGGTCCTAAGTATTCAGACCCTTTGCTGTGACACTCATATATTTAACTCAGGTGCTGTCCATTTCTTCTGAAAAAAAAACTTATAAGCAGCACAACTTGTTTCCAACATCGATAATAACGGAGTATCAAATCTGCATATTAGAATGATTTCTGAAGGACACTGAAGACTGGAGTGATGGCTGAGGAAAATTCAACTTTGGATGAGAGGAATAAGTTATATTTTAAAGTATATTAAAATTTTAAAACCGTTACATTATATCATAATAATATTTCAAAATATTACTGTTTCTCTGTATTTTTGATCAAATAAATGCAGCCTTGATGAACAGAAGAGACTTCTTTAAAAAACATTAAAAATCTTACTGATCCCAAACATTTGAGCAGCAGTATATACATATATAAACACACACATACAGTGGGTACGGAAAGTATTCAGACCCCCTTAAATTTTTCACTATTTCTTATATTGCAGCCATTTTCTAAAATCATTTAAGTACATTTTTTTTCCTCATTAATGTACACACAGCACCCCATATTGACAGAAAAACACAGAAAATAATTATATTCCAAAATCTAGAATATAAGATGCCATAAAATTTCAGTTTTCCAAGTGGACTGGTGGCTTGTTTTCTTTGTAAAGCTTTAGAACAATCTATATAATGAAAAACACTAGACATGAGTTTTTCAGACTTTTATTGTTTTTTATGTGAAGAAACAAACTCTGTTCTTTTGCAAATTGGTAAAAAAAAAAAAAAAGAAATAGAAAAATATCAATAGACCTGAGATGTTGATGAACCATAAATATTTGGAAGGCTGATGGATCTGTTCTGATGAAGAATGTTTTTTTTTTTTTTGGTAGTTTGACATGATTTCATGTTGGCATTTCTCAAATGATCACACAGTATGTTAATTAATCATAGTTTATAAAATCTGCTCAGTGAAAAACAGGACAACATTTCACATGTAAACTCACTCTGCATATCTGATGGCATCAGTAAGTATGTTTTGTATGTGTTTGTTATCATAATCTGTTTTGGCTCCTTCCTCTTCCTCCTCGTTTCCCTCTTCCTCTCGTTTTCCCCTCAAACACAGAACGTGCTGTAACCATAGCGACCCCCTTCCCATATTCAGCATCATCCTCTGAGCTGGAGCTGCTTGACTCCGCCCTCGATGACATCAGAGACATGACTCCGCCTCTCGTCTCGTCCAGTGTGTCTGCAGGTGAGTTCAGATGAATCACTGACCCTATGAATCCTCCCACTAACGGCCCCGCGGTAGCAGGGGCCCCGTCCGGCTGTGAGGCCCCGTTCCTGCCCTTCTTAGATGGAGAGCTTTCTTGCTCCTCCTCTTCCTCCTCTCTTTCTTTTCTCTTCAGGCAGGTGACGGCTCTGCGCAGACGCTGGCTATGGATTGACTGCCTCTCCTGCTGCTCCAGACGAAAGAACGAATCGATGCGCAGCTGCGTCTGCACACAGACAATAACAGGGAGACATTAATCATAATAGAAACCAAACAACTGACAAAGTATCCACTACCAGTTAAAAGTTTGGAATAACTAAAATGTTTTGCTCTTCTGCTCACCAAGGCTGCAATTATTTGATCAAAGTAATCTTGTTAAATATATAAAATAACTCTTCTATTGTCATTTATTTTAAGCTATGACTATAAAATAAAATGTACCACCGTTTACACAAAAATATGCAGCAGCACAACTGTTTTCAACATTGATAATAAACAGAATTTTGTTGAGCAGCAAATCAGCGTATTAGAATGATTTCTGAAGGATCACGTGACACTGAAGACTGGAGTAATGATGCTGAAAATTCAGCTTTGATCACAAGAATAAATTACATTTTACAATATATTCACATAGAACACAGCTATTTGAAATTGCAATACTATTTCACATTTTTTTTTACTGTATTTTTGATCAAATAAATGCAGCCTTGGTGAGCAGAAGAGACGTTTTTCAAAAACATTAAAACTCCAACCTTTTGATTGGTAGTGTACTGAATT
Source organism: Sinocyclocheilus grahami (assembly GCF_001515645.1). Classification (NCBI taxonomy): domain Eukaryota; kingdom Metazoa; phylum Chordata; class Actinopteri; order Cypriniformes; family Cyprinidae; genus Sinocyclocheilus; species Sinocyclocheilus grahami. The sequence goes on along the minus strand of NW_015505774.1, from coordinate 788,008 downwards.
CTAAGAATTTGTTCAACAAAACAGGTCTAAATGAATCATCAGTGTTATTTTAGTATCATTTATACACTACTATAGTATTTAATGTTTTGAATTAGCATTCATTTTCATATTGTCAGTTTTCATTTTTCATTTTTGTTTTAAATTTAATTTATATTTAAATTTTTTTAATTATTTTTATTTCCGTTTTAGTACTTAAAGTTTTTTCAGTTAGTTTATTTTCATAAATGAAAATTATTTTTAATAGTTTTAGTTTTTTCACTAGAATTAAAGTCCATCACCTGTTGAGACTGAAGCTGTTTCAGCACTGGCTGTAGCGTTTCTTCAGTTTTTCTGCTGCTCCATCCGAAGCGGCTCTGACAGAATGTCTGACAGGTTAAGAACCACTTCTGCTCATTTTAAACTGCAGACATTTAGAATGTGTTTAAAGCTATCATACTGTAAATGACATGAAGGATATTCTTTGATGAGCTCCAGGTGTGGGTGGCCCCAGCCGAACGAGGCGTCTGATTGGTCGACGGTGGGCTGCAGGTAAGCCTGAGCCACAGCAGGGTTTGGGAAACCAGGATGAAGCTGAAGATTCCTTAGTTTCTTCTTCACCTTTGTGTCTTTGGAATTGGCAACCAACTTCTTATTCTCCTGTGCTTCAGTCCACCACTTACTACATCAGACATAACACACATACACAATGACCCATGTTTAAAATTTTATGGTAAAAACAGCAGCTGTGTTTAACAGCACTTTACCGTAAAAACTATGGTAGCATTAATACCGTAATCTTGTATTAACAAACTTCACATTTGCAAAATTCAGCAGCCAGAATTTTCAGGGGCCAGGGTTGTTGATCATATAACTCCTGTTTTGGAATTGTTGCATTGGCTCCCGGTTAGATTTCGTATTGATTTTAAAGTTCTCATGTTAACATACAAGGCACTGCATGGTCTGGCTCCTCAGTACTTGGCTGAGCTATTAATTCCCTATACACCTAGTCGGTCTTTTAGTCGTTCCTAAAACACAGCTGTATTCGTTAGGTATTTTTAAAATCTCGTCTTAAAACTTTTTATTTTCGTCTTGCTTTTAACTGATTGTTATTCTGTATTTTTGTGTATTACTTTGGATTGTTGTGTTTGCTTGTGTTGTGAAGCGCTTTGAGAAAGTACTCTTTTAAAGGCGCTATACTAAATAAAATGTATTATTATTATTATTATAGCAACATTTTAGGTTTTACATGACTGAACTATAAATTTATGGTAAAAACCTGATTTAATCTTAATATTGCATCTAAAGTAAAATCAAATTTTGCACCTGTATAATATACTGATATAACCATAAATACACGTGGTAAAACAGACATATGACGAATTAAAGAAAATCACAAGCACCTTTTCCACAAGCTGATCATACAGTGTCATACACACAAATACTAAACACTATCACAGTAACACACATTACTCTATAATAATGCAAGTAACATTCATTAAACAACATAGGAGGAACATAATGTATATAATTAATAAAAAAGACTAACAAGAAGCATAATTATTTCATTGGCTGATAAGGGTTTAATCTTAGAAATATTGTAGAACAAAGTAAATATTTGCATCTCATTCATCGACCTGAAATATGGCTTATTTGAAAATTAAAACATGCAAGTTGTTAACCTAGACGCTATTAGGCGTGTTTGTGCGGAGTGTGGAAGCTATTAGTGCGTTTACTGCATGAAAGGGACTTGCATTTTTGCATTTTCTGTGGAAACAACTTAAGACGTCATTTTTGCTCATACAGGTAAGAGTAAATACATCATTCGAAACTGTAAATGGTTTATTTTTATTTGTGTACACTCACAATATCATAAAAACTGTTGTTGTTTTTTTTTGTAAAGAAAGCATACAGGATGCGCTTTCTGTCGTCTCGGGCTCTGTGAACTGGAGCACGTCACAAAAATGAACCGATACTCAGTGTATTGGCTGCCTCACAGACATGAGAAATATATCTATAGAAAGCTTGAAATGTCAAATGTTAAGTGTTAAAACAAACCAATTCCAAGCAAAACATTCTCTGATTACATAATCCACATGAAAGGGTCAGAATCGTCAACTTAATCTTTCCAATCCATGCTGACTCAGAAAACACTAGTTTATTAATAAATTATTAAAATATCTCCTTGCTCTTTTTTCAGACACATTACATTTCCTAGTGATTTGAGGCTAGCTTTATGCATGCACTCGAGTGCGGAATAGGTTTTAAAAGCTCATTATGGTTTTCTTCTTGCCCAACTTGCACATGAAAAGGAGGACATAATTCAATTTAAATGGAAATTATCGTGAAATGTTTTTAAAATGTTTACATTCTGAGACTGATTGCCAGCAAAAGCTGTTTTAGGATGGTCTGTGATTTGGTCTTAGTGACTTGGGAGTCCTCTTGACTACCCTTAACTTTTCACAAACTTAGGAGCTGATTTCACGCTTTGTGAAATACACTCAGATCAAAAATGTAGGAGTCCTGAGATTAGGACTGACACACCCATTATTTTTAGGAGTTTTTCCTAAATCAGCAAGTTAGGAGCTAGTTTTAGCCTTAAGATGTTTTGTGAATACAGTCCCAGGTAATTTTGACTTGGGTATGTGTGGAGAACCATTAGGTGTCAAAAATACTAATATAACACTTAGTTATATTGGTGTCCAAAAAACTTTTGTAAAATATATTTGGGCATTTTCCCGTCTCTCACACACTTTTGAGACTGCATTTTTGTTGATAAACATGATTATATGCTATTACTGACAAACCATTGCAGCATGAAAAACTGATAACTTTTTCATCTCAAAGTGAAACTTTCAGAAGTAAAATTCATTTATATAGTAATATTTATGTTTTGATAGAAATAAATATGTTGGATTCATAAATTTGGACTGTTTTTGTGCAATCATGAATTCCATTCATTCCAATGTGTTTAATACTGGTAATTCTTAGACTATATGCTCTTATAAATTTCACACAAAAGCTGTGTCTCATTTAGAAGGCTGCGTCCTCCGGAGGTCACATTCGAAGGCTGCATACGTCATCGAGGCTGTCTCATTTCAGAAAAGCAAGTAGGACACTCCGAATGCGACCTTCGAATGCGACCTCCTTTCACAGGATTTCGGAGGATGCATGAGGTGTATCCTTCGCTGCTACAGATAACCCACAATTCTTTGCGTCGCCGTGAACAACCGTTGTTAATTTGAAAAATGCCGGCGCCGGCAGATGTAACGCACACAAGTGCAGATGTGGTGTTTACAACTTACCTTAATTCGCCTCGGTAAAAAC